>NC_061119.1:157864112-157973704 GCF_002878395.1 Capsicum annuum | reverse complement strand
AACTCTCAGATAGTACCCATGAGGGGTTTGAAACCCATATACTATATCTCATATCTTAATATCAACTAACCTTTCTAGCTTGTGTTCATAGAGAGGATTGTCAAAAAAGTGTCTTATTTTCTTTAAAAATAATATTTCGCAATTATACCAGTATTTCATAAATGTATATGTATGAAATGAGTATGTAATGCTCATAATCAACCCAATATGATTATATTCAATCCATCAAGCACGTATATATACATATGTGTGTGTGTGTGCACGCACATTCGTGGATGTGTGAGTCCAAAAATCAACTCAATATGTCTGCAATTTATGATTATCAACTCTAATTAGGCACCGATAGAATAAATGTGCATGTAAGACATCATTAATATCATATTAACCCCTAACTTGAGTAATTCTATCATGATAAAGGAAACCAATGTTCAAATAAGACCTATATTAGCAAAATGAGCCCCCGACTAGGCATTATATCTAGAATAAAGACATTTAAATGCATAGGTAAGGCCAGTGATGTTAATTAAAGCTTACACATGGGCAACATACAATATCATATATCACAAATCTACAACAGTAGAATATAAACCCCCACACGGGCACACAATAGTAAAATAATCTACAAAATTTAAATGCCATAATCATTTTTCTCAACCCATAACACGTTTTACTTATATATTAACTACCTAACTCAATTTGAAAGAAGTTAAGCCATAACTTACCTTGAAACGATAAATTCCGATCTAAAGTGCTTCAACACAAAGCCTTTACCTTATGAACGACCTCAGAATTGACTAAAATATTCAGACATAACCTATACATGTTAGAAAGCTAACGATACTTATATTTTGGCGCGGTCCAAAATGGGTTTGAAAATAAAAGGGGTAAAACAATAATTTTATTTTAAAAATATATTTTTAAGGTTATAGGAGTCTATAGTAGAAAACCCATGTGAAAATAGGTTAAAAGTGGGGTAATCGAAGAAAAATCCTTTTTAAACTTTATCAATAAAAACCTCAAATTTCTATTTTGAAATTATGATTTAAAAGGTAGTTATAATGATGTAATCGATGAAAAATAATGGGAAATTTTGGAGCTTACCTAAGCTAAAATAGTGTAGAAATCCTCAAGGATCGCCCAAACTCGAAGCTCAAAGGTCTAAAAATGAAGAAAAATGTGAAAATTAGACTTATATACTATTTCAGTAATGGCCGCTTAAGCAACTAAATGATCACTTAAGCGGTTGGGCCGTCGCTAAATTGACCAGGCCAAATAAGGTCGGCCTTCGCTTAAGCGACCTCCGCTAAAGTAGTAAGGTGGTCTCTTTAGCAACGGGGGACACGCCGGTTGTCTACTCAAGCAACCCATTAGCCGCTTTAGTGATCATATGGCTGCTTAAGTGGCTGCACTAGATATGACTCAGTACGAACAACTTAGTCAACATGCAAAGTATCTTATTGGATCCTGGAAATTCGTTCAGAATCCTGTGAACGCAAACAAGCTATACTACGAGGGTATTTTCAATGTTTTGAACTCAATAACGACTTCATCGAATTGACTCAAGTGATCCCTTTTCTCTGTTTTCAGACAAAGGATCAAAATATAATAAAAAGGTCCCGAACCCAAACCAACCATGCTATTAACTCATATTCAACATTCTGGATTTGCTAGCATAGTCCAAATTGCTACCGAACACTTAAAACAACAAATGTTGATCGAATTCAACTGTATGGCTTCTTAAGCTTTTAATAACCACAAACTCGAGCAAATTATTCCTGCATACATTGGAAAGCATGAAATCCATCCCTAAACCCTAAAATTAACGTGTACAACCATGAGGAAGGAAAAAATGGTCAAAACACATAAAAATCAAGATTCCACAAAACAAGTTGTTGCAATATCTATCACTCAAACTCTAGTTTATCCTGAAACTAAAAGGCAAGAAAAATACTTAAATTGGTAAAAAGCTAAGGGTAACTATTCATCATGTCATACTTGACCTCCCGATTAGCCTCCTCAATAGAATAGTGTCTTCATTGACCTTAAGAATAGAAGTATCTCTAGAACACAACTGTGTGACATCCCTGACTAAAATAGAGATTGGATACTCAACAATGGTCAATATCTTATCCAACTAAAGTGAGTCCCAACGAAGCACGTGAGACTTATCCAAATTATAGCACCAAATCATAGTTGCATAAAAAACTGGATGAACGTCTAAAAATCTAGAGGAAGGTCAACTCATAAGCAATTTCCCCAAAATGTCTGAAGAATCTTAAATGTTCCAATAAAATTTGGCTGAGCTTTTCCCTCTTCCAAAACCTCGTCACGTACTTCATGGGTGACATATGAAAGAACACTCAATCACCTATCCCAAACCACAAGGCACAAAGCTTATGGTCTATATAACTTTTTTGCCTACTCTAGGCTGCTTGAAGCCTATCCTGTATTGCCTGAACCCCATCCAAAGACTCATGAAGAAAGTCGGTACCATGGGGTATAACCTCTATGGTCATCAATCCAACCAATATGAGATCAATAACGCTTACCATATAATGCCTCAAAAGAGGCCATATAATACTCGAGTGATAATTATTATTATAAGTGAACTCCGCAAAAGTCAAATATTTCTCCCACTAATCTTTGAAGTCCATAATATATGCGTGGATCATATCCTCCAAAACCTAAATAGTCCACTTCGACTGACCATCTTTCTGAGGTGGAATGTTATGCTAAGGTCAGCCTAAGTACCTAAATCCTCATGAAAAGTTTGCCAAAAGCTAGAAATGAACACTGAGCCTCTGTCTAACATAATAAACATAGGTACTCCATGAAGACGAACTATCTCACGAACAAAGATATAACCTTACCTCTCGACACTGAAAAATTTAAATAGGTACAAATTGGGGATATTTGGTCAACCGATCCACAATGAACCACATACTATCAGAACCATAAGAAGTATGAGGCAACCCACTCACCAAGTCTATAGTGATCCATTTATATTTCCACAGCAAACCACCCGGTCCTTGATGCTCGACCTTGCTTTGCTAATAACACCAGCAAAGAGCTATAAAATCTGCTACATCCTTCTTCATACCACCCCATCAGTAAAGCTACTTCAAATCATGATCCATCTTTGTCACACATAGATGGATAGAATATTTGGAACTACGTGCCTTCTGAAAATCAATCCCATTCATCCACCAACTCTTGGGATACAAACTCAACCTCTAATCCTCAATCCTATTTCAGAATTAAGACATGCCGCCTTAGCCTCACTACTCAATACCTTATCTTGAATCACCATCAAACTAGTGAGCTTAAATTTGATCCATCATAAAATACCTAGCATCAAAAAAATTTAAAACCTGGGTGCCAAAAAGTCGAGTCTAACCATCTGGTTAGCTAAAGATTGCACCTCCAAGGCTAAAGGTCATTTCTAATTGAACTCTGAATCAAGGCATCAATAACTATATTAGTCTTGCCTAGATACTACAAAATATTAAGGTCATAATCCTTAAGTAACTCATGCAGTTGTTGCCTTATATTAGGATATCACTGTCTGTAGAAGTACTGAAGGCTACGATGGTCTAAAAAATCTCACAAGGAACTCCATACAAGTAATGATGCCGCAAATTCAAGAAAAACACTATGACTACTAACTCTAAATCATGGTAGGGTAACTTCTCTCATGCGACGTTAACTGATGAGAGACATAAGAAATCACCTTATCTTTCTACATCAACACTGCACCTAAACCAATACCAGAAGAATCACAAAACATGATAAACCCATACCCTCCATAGGCAAAGTCAAGATAGGAGCCAAAGTCAATAACTTTTGAGCTTTTGGAAGCTCTTCTCACACGCACTCGATCACTATAAATCACTTGTTTTTTCTTATTCAACCTGCTCAAAAGAGCAGCAATAGACATGAAACCCTTTATAAACATTATTGTATGGTTTTTGTTTTCAAATATCTATTGGGGGTTTTGATTATAAATTCTTGGTTATGGATTTCCCATGTTTTAATTATGTATTTATAATATTTTAATGATGGTTTGGATACTTGGTTGCATGGGAATGATTAATTGGTAATTAGAATTGATTTTGGAAACACTATGCCCCCAATATGTTTGATAAAATGCTTATGAGGATACTTTTACTACATTGTTGGACTTTTAATGAAAACTATTGAATGGTATGGTTTAGTAATGAAACCCAAAATGGTTTAAATGGTTTGAAATTATTAAATGGAATGGTTTGGTTAAATAAACACACTTATGGGGTACAATGGAACCCCTTAAATTCTTATAATAATGAAACACTTGTGGGGTGTATGGGACTCTCCCAAGTTAACTTGGTAATGTGGTCTATGGGTACATGGGACTCTCTTGATCTCTTAAGGTTTAGCTAAGGACAATACTTGCAAGTTATAGTCGGTATGACGATACCACTAATTATAGCCTTGGCTAATAAATGATTGGTTGGATGGTAAATGGTTTTAATTGGGCAAGGATGGCGGGGTGTGATAGCTAACCGTGAAGGTGTAAGTCCAACAGACGAATATTAGAAACTTATATTTGCCGACACGAGGGGTTATTCATAGAGACTATCTATGACACTCATGAGGTACATAAGAATTCTCAAAGTACACTGTGCATATGTATCATGGAGAGTAAAGGGGACTTGGGAATCCCCTACTCTTATGGTATCTCTGATTCATGCGACTATATGTATCTAGTCCCGTTAAGGGGGTTACATTGGACCTATATATCCTGTGGGTGGTTAAGAACGATTGAACTTCACATACCTAGGTTAATAGTTTTAAATGCATGGTAAACCTGGTTTTTTTTCCCGACATGGTTATATATATACATGTATGGTTTGTATGCATATAGTTGGTTTACTTGGTTTCACTGGATGATATTATTTTATACTTATCATGAGTTCATAATAACGTTCACCCGCTAACCCATCTTCGGGCTACTGTATCCCCACGCGATGCAGGAGCCGACCGTTCTACTCCTCCTGCTTAGCTATCAGATATTTGGAATCAGTTATTAGATTAAAGTGCTGAGCTTCAAACTTTCGGAAGGCTCCATTTCATGAATATACTCATATACTTTGATTTATTTATGGATATTGGTTTTGGCTATGATTGGGGGTATGTCCCAACTGGATATTGGTTTTCTTTTGGTTAGAGGCTTTTGTTGAATTACTATGGGTTGGTATGGGCGAGATCGGTATTAGGTTCAGCCTTAGTATTGTCATTGGTATTGGGACTGTCACCCTTGGATGGTATTGTTGGTTATTCTATTCTTTTATGTGATGTTATGGAACTTGGCTTGGTTATTACTTGGTTATTGATTTATGGTTTGGTCATAGAATGGGTTTGGATGGTTGGACTCAATTGGGTCGATCTCGGTTATAGACCTATTGATCTGAGGTGATTTTATACATTTTGGTATCATTATTCTAGCTTATTTCACCTTGTTTTGATAGAAATTCATGTGCTTAACGTGTTCATATTGATATAAATAAGCATTTAAGTGTCCAAGTGTGTCATTATAAAGTCCAAAGTATTTTTTAAACAAGTTTGTGCTTAATTGAGTAATTTAGAGTTCAACCTGAAAAATTAGTTTTACTAGCGTGAGCTAGGTGTGTGTTTAGTTGGTTTCGGTGGATTCTAATGTGTTTGATTTGTTTCAAGTATTATAATGGTGCAATTTTATATGGAATAACTTGTTCGTAATATGCAAGGTTAAATTTGATTAAGTCCAGAGTCGAAATAATAAGTGGAAGATCATTGCGAATTTGCCCCATCTTAGCTTTTGTTTTGATTTGTCATTGAGGTTATTATGTTGTTTTGATCTTTACTATGTGGTGTATGATATTATAGGAGGATTGGTGAACTAAATATGGTGATATATTGATGATAAAAAGGATTAAAATTAATTGAAAATACACTACAAAAGACATGGACAAAGAATAGGACCATCCACACTTAACCAAATATTTGAACGCAAATATCAATGAGATGACGCAAAATCAATGCGTCACATAGTTGTGCCAACGCGTTGAACAACGCGTCGCGTTTTAAAAAAATTACGTTGGGTCAACTTAATGCGCCGACACGGAAATAAAGAAGATCAAATATGGGAATCTTTAGCTGGGGAACCGTGTAGCAATAATCCCATTTCTTGTTGATTTGGATTTAAATATAATATTGTATATATGATGGGAGACAGCTGGGGACCACTATTTTAATTGTTGATCACAATTCTTGAAAAGAAGAGGGGGAGACACGTACATGAAAATTAATGGTACGGCTGGACTGTTTTGGACGAAAAGCGGAGGAGCCGCTACACGGTTAATTAGGTTTTATTATTTTATTTAATCTTTAATTTTTTATATCATGTATTTAATTATTTGTATCGTGATTATGAATTTTAGTGGCTAAAAAACCCTTCTTCCGAGGTTAAAGTCAAGAACACGATTACTATTATTTTGGATTAATTTTGATTAATTTTTACTTATCATATTTGGTTGTTTGTTTATTCTTGTTTTAGTTAATTTAAGAATTCGCGACCCTAAAAATACATATATTGTCAACCTTTTGATCTCGGGAGAGGGAATAGGGAGATAGAACATGAGAATAAGCAAAATTTGGGTTTTTATTCTTTTATAAAATAAAAAATTAAACTTAGCGTCTATGACAGGGATGTACTTAGATGCCTTACTTAATTCATACGTAGGATGATAGCTGTAATTCACTTAATTGTATTATTATATCTCCGCTCAATGATGTAGTTGTAATATTCATATTAGGTAAAAGATTAGAGGTTGGGAAACCATGATCATGCAATTGACCCTACGAATCAACAACCAAGATAAGCAAGTTAACAAAGGAAATTCAATAACATAGTATGATTGTTCGAAGTGCTTTAACCCTGGATTTTCTTCCATTGATTGTTCCAAGAATTTAATTTTCGCATTATTTATTTTATTTTTAAATTACAAAATTACAAACACTCCTCTTGTTTATTTTTTTTCTCAATTAGTTAGACTAGAATTAGATAGGCGACGGACGCAAGTTCCTGTGAGATCGATACTTGGGCTTCCTTAAAGCCACTATATTACTTGATAAGACCACGTACACTTGCGTGTATGCTTGGGCACTGTCAAGTTTTTGGCGTCGTTGCCGGGGACTTGTTATTAGGCAACTATCTTATTTTAGTTTTTCTATATTGAGTTGTAAATAGTTTTTGTTTAGTTTTTTTTTTATTTCTATTTTTCTCACACTTTTCTTGAGATGTCATTCTTGGATAGATGATTTTCGAGGGATGATGATTCTTGTCATTATTGTGGAGGAACCCACCATGAGGCTTTTTATTCAGATTTTGATTCAAGCGTTTGGAGGGGACCTGCTTGTTTCCGACCTGTGCAGGAGACTACAAGTTGGTGTGTGACTTTTGGAAATTTATATCACTCTGCAGATATGTGTCCTTTTAATCCTGATCCAGTCATGTTTGTGGGCAATGCTCAACGAACAACTAAGGAAGTTCAGGAAATACCATCACCACCATCTCCACAGAGGCAGAGAAAAACACAAGAATCACAGCCACTCAGTTGTCATATTTATCTTGAGACTGAAATTGAGAAGGTGAATGAGAGTGAGTGTGTTATTGATAGTGTAAATTTAGAAATAGGATTTGTTGGGCCTCACTCAAAGGACTTTTATACATTATGTTTAGATGATGTCTTTTCTGTAGAATCATTTAAAATAGTGGAAGAGTGTGAAGATGAGGAACAAGAATCCTATATACTTGATTTTGCACTGATTAAGCAATATAAAAACACACCCACTTCAAGGCCGAGTGGTTTACCATGCATAATCTATTACTCGGTTCCTTAATCTTTGTACCACCACCCTATGAGCGAGCCAAAAAGATGGATGCTAAGTTGGGGGTGAAATTCATATCCTCAAGGTGGAGAAAAAGATTGATTGGGTCGTGCTGCAACACTAAATCAGGCTCTTCTTTGGAGAAAATCCAAGTCAATTAGGTATGTTTTCTTTTTTAGTTTTTTTTTAGTTTTTATTTCACGTAGTTTTTCATTTTTGGTTGAGTCACAGGTTAATGGAAAGTCTGAGTACCTTAAACTTGAGTTTGAAGCATGGCAAAGATTGAGTGTGAGGTCCCATGAATCTCCTTTTTGTGTGAATATGCTACTAGCTAGGCCTAGAGGCCTCAGGGAGTATTTCTATCTCTTACCTTTAAATTCACTTTGGGGACAAAGTAGATTTTTAAGTATGGGGTGAGAAAATTTCTATTTTTTTGGCTCAATTTAAATTTTTTTAGGTTAGGAATAAGTGAGATATTCTTGTTGGTGCTATTTTTAATTACATGATGCAAGTGAGTTTGTTGGTAAAAGCATGTTACTTGAGTGAATTTCTATTTTTGAGACTTTTAGGCTCAAGTTTGTGACTGTTGAATTTTTTTGGCTTAATTTTGAATTCATGCTATTGTTGGGTTGGGAGTCTATGATGATCCTATTTGAGTTGAGTATGTGCCATGTGCGTGTAAGATTTTTTGTATATTCCTTGTTGCATATGATGTCTAGAACTTGCCCGGTGTGTGTGCAAAGCAAAATAAAGAGTGCGAGTTTAGGAGATGATTTAGGCATTTCTTTGATGGCCTTGTTTTTTATCCTCTAATTGTCCTACCCTTTATGCATTATCCTAGTTAACCCCATTGAGCCTTTAACTTATTTTCTTTGGCAACCTCATAAGTAGCCTAATCCCTTCTTTGATAGACCATAATTTGATCCAAAAGCTCCTAAGTGCTTTAATTGAAAAAAAATAATTCAGTAAGGAGTTTGAGAAATTGAAGAAGAAAAAGTTGAAAGTGATGCCCCAAGGTAATAGTTATTGGCCTTTATAATTGATTTATGGTGGATGGGTATGATATAATTTATGCTAAAAATATTTCCATGATTGTGAAAAGAGAGAAAAAAATCAATTTATGTGGTAGTAAACTATGTGTCCACCAAGTATTTGTGAAAATTCTTAAAAGAGATGGAGTAAAAAAAAAAGAGGTGGTAGCTAAAAATGGTGTAATTTGGTTGTTGGAGATTGGAGATAGAACATGGGAATAAACAAAGTTTGAGTTTTTATTCTTTTATAAAATAAAAAATTAAACTTAGCGTCTATGACAGGGATGTACTTAGATGCCTTACTTAATTCATACGTAGGATGATAGCTGTAATTCGCTTAATTGAATTATTATATCCCCGCTCAATGATGTAGTTGTAATATCCATATTAGGTAAAAAATTAAAGGTTGGGTAACCATGATTATGTAATTAACCCTACGAGTCAACAACCAAGATAAGCAAGTTAACAAAGGAAATTCAATAACATAGTATAATTGTTTGAAGTGCTTTAACCCTGGGTTTTCTTCCATTGATTGTTCCAAGAATTTAATTTTCACATTATTTATTTTATTTTTAAATTAAAAAATTACAAACTCTCCTCTTGTTTATTTTTTTCTCAGTTAGTTAGACTAGAAGTAGATAGGCGGCGAACGCAAGTCCCTGTGAGATCGATACTTGGGCTTCCTTGAAGCCACTATATTACTTGATATGACCACGTACACTTGCATGTGCTCTTTGGCACTGTCTCCTATCCCAGAGTCTAGAATTGAGTAGTTATGCTATCTTGTTAAATGTTCAGAATTCAGCCAACTCAGGGTCGACGAATGAAGGTTAGGTTAGGTAACAGGGGTGGTCTCCAGTCCTGGTCGGACTTGGGGGGCTAGTGACTATAAGGCCTTTGTTTGAGTCGATCAAGTTAGTATCAGAGATTTAGGTTCATGGTCAATTGGGAGTCCACAAAGTCATGTCTAGAAGAGTCTCTTATAGGGGTGTGCAGTATGCCATACTCATAAGAGAGAGGTTACAAGGCATTTAGGAATACATTTCTTTCTTGGTATTTTATTTTCAAGCTTGGAGTCTAAGTCCTTGAATCTTCTCTAATCCTTGTTTGTTCACTTTTTAGATTATTTCTCTTCGATCTAGAACAACAAAAACAACAACATACCCAGTTATTCCCACATAGTGGGGTCTAGGGAGGGTAGAGTGTACACAGACCATACCACTATCTCATGTGAAGTAGAGAGGATGTTTCTGATAGACCCCCGACTTAGGACCAATAATAATATACCAAACACAAAAGATAAGTGCATATAAACTAGTACGATACACAAAATAAACTAACAGTATAACAAACACAAACAATAAGTGCATATAAACTAGTACAGTATGCAAAATAGCCATACGATAATACTACAACCATAATACCATGAACAAGAAACTCCAGACAAAAATGAACGCTCCCCTACTATTACCGATGCACTCCCACCTCCTAACCCTCTACCCTAATTCGCATCTTTCATACCTTTCTATTAAGGGTCATGTCCTTCGTAGGCTATAATTGTTCCATATCATGTCCAATCACCTCCCTCTAATATTTCTTCAGTCTACCTCTCCCTCGCCTAAAACCATTCATAGCCAGTGTCTCGCACCTCCACACTGGGGTATCAAAGCCCCTCATCATCGATCTAAAACACAAGGAAATTCTTTTGTCCCATATAGGGATGATGTTGATGCAGTACTCCCTATATCTAGAGTTCATACCTGGTCCAGGGTTCCTATCCCCAATGGTTCTAGAGTTCCACCATTTGCTACTAGTCCTTCTCAGGATGAGGTGACTAATGTAGAATTTCATCAATCGATTCATACTTTTACTTAGTTGGTTGCTTCTTAGGCTAAGCGGGATACATCTGGTGTTCTGTCTTCAAAGTCCATAAGGGTTGGACAGTTCATGAAGATGAATCCTCTTACTTTTACTGGTGTGAAGGTGAAAAAAGACCCTTAGGGCTTCTTGGACAAAATGGAGAAAATATTTAGAGTGATGCAGGCCACTAATGTGGAAGGGGTGAACTTTGCAGCTTATCAACTTAAAGATGTTGTGTACCTGTGGTACGAGGAGTGGGATATGGTTAGGAGTGATGCGAAGGAGTTGTCTTTATTAGAGGCCTTTTCTAATGCCTTCTTGGATCATTTCTTTCCTCAAGAGCTGAGGAAAGAGAAGATGAAGGAGTTTGTAAATCTTAAATAAGGAAAAATAATTGTCAAGGAATATGCCTTGAAATTTCATCAGATATCCAGGTATGCTCCAGAGTTAGTGTTAGATTGGGGGCCGGGATGAATAAGTTCACTTCTGGACTGTCTCAGGATTTGATCCTGGAAAGCAAGATGCTTTACTGATTAAAGATATAGATATTTTGAGGTTAGTTATTCATATGCAACAGGTAGAGGAGGAAAAGAGAAAATAGGCAGAGTTAGGGGAAAGGCAAGGTAAGATGAGCAGGATCTCTGAGCAGGTGGTGCTCAGTAGTAGGGTGGCCGAGATGGCGGTAAATGGCAAAAAAAGAAGTGGGGGAGTTATGGTTCCTTTTCCACAACTAATGCTCCCTACCCAAAGCAGTTGGGCGACCGGTGTTAGCAGGGTAGTGATAATTTTTGGGTACATGGTTCTTAATCTCAAGCAAGTGGGGCTCAATTGACTTTTTCGTGCCTTCCTTGCGTATCTTTGGTCGTCTTTAGTGGGGATTTTATGATGAATGGAGGGACAAGTATTTTAAATGTGGCCATCCAGCCATATGCTTAGAAATTATCTGGTTGGTAAGGGTACTTTGGGAGCGGTTAAAGCTCCGATTGCTTCATCTTCTACTCCTGCACCTAGTGGTACGGCTTCTGCGTCTGCTCCTACTTTTGTTATTGGCATAGGAAGAAATAGGCTATATGTTCTTGTGTCTCGATAGGAGTTTGAGGCATCACCTGATGTCGTGACTAGTATGTTACAACTCTTTTCTTGTGACGTGTATTGTTTGCTTTATCTGGGGTCTACTATTTCTTATGTGACCCCATTCTTGGCTATATGTATTGATTTTGACCCTGAGATTATTTTGGATCCTTTTTTTATTTCTACCCCTCTTGGTGACTCGGTTATTGCTAAAAGAGTCTATAAGAAGTGTGGTACGTATTGGTGGCAAATAGGACTTGGTGGATCTGTTTGAACTAGATATGGTGGATTTTGATGTAATTCCGGGGATGGATTGGTTACAATCTTGTTACACTTTCTTGGATTGTTATACTCGTAGGGTTGTCTTTAGGTTCCCTGGATAACTGGTTATAGTGTAGGAGGGTGGTTCCCTAGCTCCCAGGGGGAGGTTTATTTCTTATCTTAGAGCTCGGTGATTGATTTTCAAGGGGTATCTTTACTATGTGGTTTGGGTTAAAGATTCTAACTCAAAAGGCCCCTCTTTACATTTGGTTTTGATAGTAAATGAGTTTCCTGAGGTCTTTCTGGATAATCTTCCTGTGGATAGGGAAATTGAGATTGGCATTAATCTTGTTCCGAACACTCATCCAATATCTATTCCTCTTTATAGTATGGCTCCGGTTAAGTTGAGGGAACTCAAGGAGCAACTTAAAGATCTTTTGGATAAGGGGTTTATTCATCCTAGTGTATCCTCGTAGGGTGCACCGGTGTTGTTCGTGCGCAAGAAGGATAGTTTTCTTCGGATGTGCATTGATTATCGACAGTTAAATAAGGTAATGGTTAAGAACAAGCATCCTCTTCCAAGGATAGATGACTTGTTTGATCATTTTCAAGATGCCAAGTTTTTTTTTCATTCAGGGTATCATCAGCTCAAGATTAGGGAGGTGGATATCCCTAAGACGAATTTTCGTAATCGGTATAGGCACTTTGAATTCTTAGTTATGTCATTTGGTTTGACTAATGCCCTGGAGATATTTATGGATTTGATGAATAGGGTATTCATGCAGTTTCTGGATCCTTTTGTCATTATGTTTATTAATGACCTCCTGGTTTATTCTAAGAGTGAGGTGGATCATGCTAATCACCTCTGTGTGGTGTTGCAGACCTTGAAGGAACACTAGTTATATGCCAAATTCTCCAAGTGCGAGTTTTGGTTGAACGCTGTGACTTTTCTGGGTCATATTATTTCTAGAGAGGGGATCATGGTGGATTTACAAAAGTTGCGGTAGTGAAGAGGTGGCCTAGACCCACGACTCCAATAGATATTCAGAGCTTCTTGGATTTGGATGGATATTATTGACAGTTTATTGAAAGTTTTTAGGCAATAGTTTCCCCTTTGACTAAATTGACTCAGAAGAAGGTCAAGTTTTCTTGGTCGGATGCGTGTGAGGGAATTTTCAAGAAGCTTAAGGATAAGTTGACTTCGGCTCCAATTTTGACATTTCCTGAAGGTAATAAGGGATTTGTGGTTTATTGTGATGCATCTAGGGTAGGAGTTGGTTGCGTTTTGATGCAGCATGGGAAGGTGATTTCCTATGCTTCCAGGCAGTTGAAGGAGCATAAGAGGAAATATCCTACTCATGATTTAGAGCTTTTAGCATTGGTTTTTGCTTTGACAATATTGAGGCATTATTTGTATGGAGTGCACACGGGCATCTTTTCTGATCATAAAAGTCTATAGTATGTGTTCACTCAGAAGGAGCTAAATCTCAAGTAGAGGAGATTGTTGAAGCTTTTTAAGGACTATGATATGAGTCTTTACTACCATCCAAGTAAGGCTAATATTGTTGCTGGTGCTTTTAGTAGGTTATTCATGGAGAGTTTAGCTCATGTGGATAAGGAGAAGTGGGAATTGGTGAAGGATATTCACCGCTTGGCTAATCTTAGAGTTCATCTTCTAGACTCTGACGATGGTGGTGTGATAATACAGAAAGTGGTTCAGTCGTCTGTTGGTGCAGAGATTAAGGAGAAACAAGTGTTAGATCCTGTCTTAATAAAAATCAATAGTGATATTGGTGGGAAGAAATTAATAGTATTTGAGATCAGTGGTGATGGTACTTTACGGTACCAAGGAAGGTTGTGTGTTCCTGGCGTTGATGATTTACGACAAAGGATTTTGTCTGAGACACATGAATCGCGCTATGTTGTACATCTCGGCTCGATAAAGATGTATCATGATCTTATGGAGATATATTTGTGGAATGGTATGAAAAGGGATGTGGCTGATTTTGTGGCCAAATGTATGGTGTGTCAACAAGTTAAAGTTGAGCATATGGGTCCTGGAGGATTGTATCAAGAAATTGATTCGTCCAAATAGAAATAGGAGGTGATCAATATGGATTTTGTCACCAGTATTCCTCAATCTCGGAACCAATTTGATTTGGTTTGGATCGTTATGGATAGGATGACGAAGTCTGCTCAATTTTTACTAGTGAGGACTACCTTTTCGGTGGAGGATTATGTGAAGTTGTATCTTCAGGAGGTTGTGAAGCTGCATGGGGTACCTGTTTTGATTATCTCTGATCGTGGTACGTAGTTTTCATCTTATTTCTGGCGGTCATTTCAGAAAGTGTTGGGTACTAAGTTTAGTCTGAGTAGTGCTTTTCATCCACAATCGGATAGGTAGGCATAGAGGAATATTCAGACATTAGAGGATATGCTTTAGGTGTGAGTGATTGATTATGGTGGCAATTGAGTTGAGCATCTACCTTTGGTGGAGTTTGCTTACAACAATAGCTATCATTCTGGTTTTGGTATGGCCCCTTTTGAGGTATTGTATAATAGGAGGTGTAGATCTCCTATTGGTTGGTTTGAGCTTGGTAAGGCAGATATTCTTGGTTTGGATTTAATTCATCGGGCTATAAAAAAGGTGAAGGTAATTTGGGATAGGCTTAAGGCTTCCCAAAGTCGCCAAAAGTCCTATGCGGATGTGAGGCATAGAGACTTGGAGTTTGAGGTTGAGGATAGGGTATTCCTCAAGGTATCTCCCATGAAGGGAGTAATGCGGTTCGAAAAGAAAGGGAAGCTAAGTCCCTAGTATGTTGGTCCTTGAATGGTTTGAGCTCCGTTCATTTGGTATTTTATGTTTCCATGTTCAGGAAGTGTCTTTGTAACGCCCCGAAAACAGGTCCCGGAGCGTCACACGGTACTTGAGGCTATGAGTCGCCCCAAGCTAACCCTATGAGCCATTTTCATTCAATTCAACACGAATTAACTGGGTTTCTATAAATAACCCTCAAATATCAACAGAGTAATCATCATCCAAGAATAAAAGAATTTTAGAATGATAACAAAATACGACTTATCAGTCAACTCCCAACATCTATACTAGTCTGACAAGCCTCTAAGAAAATCAATAAAACCAGCGAGCCATTGAGACATGCCCCAACTGACTCATACTCAGTTATCAAATGTAAACAATTCCATGAAGCCAACATCAGACATCACGTCCTCGGAACATGTGGACTCACCACGACAGAGGATGTAGAACAGCGTGCCCAAAGAATCACCGTCGAACCTGGAGTTGAGCACCTAAACCTACATTCCGAGAAAATGCAGCCCACATCTGATGATATGGGTCAGTACCCTGGAAAGGATCCGAGTATATGGGGTGTATGCAATTTTATAAACATCATCATCATAAATATTTATAAGAAATATGCAGGATATATGAAAGACTCATATAGCCCGAAGAAAATCATCATAATCATGAGAGGATGAAATAAGTACCACAACACATGTGAGTCATCATATAATTTGTCAATCACTTTCAGTTCATCAAGAATATCAATTCTCATAATGTAAGTATCATTTAAATCTTTCGAAAGAATAACTTTCACAATTCCACTTTTAAATTATTTCACTACTCACCATAGACACAAGGAAACACACACACACTGGGAGATCTTATAACCGACATAAACCATGTGAGCTACATGGAGTCCAACGTACAACCCACGTTGGGGAGAGCCGTCCTATCCTTGCCATCGGAGTAGGACTTTCGATATCAAATCCAAACAAACTAGTGATCACAATATAAATCAGCCTCAGGCTCACTCCTACGGGGGCACATAGTTCTAGGGAAGTAAGGTCACTTTACACCTCCCACTCGGTGCTAAAGATTTCTCCCGAACTTAGCTTAGATCATTTCAAAGGCAATCCACAACAAAACAATTTCAGTAATATATAAATATACATCGTGAGCCATCATGCTTCCCATCTATCAAAATCAACCACGTTGTGGATTTCTTTCACACTCGAGTTCAAAACAACTCCATTAAGACCAAAAGGTCAAATCATTCAAAATATCTCAAATATTCAACATCAACGTGCTTATAACACACACTTTCTAAAAAAAAACACAATTTCCAATGGGGATTCACGACCCAAATATCAAAATCATGATAAATATCGTTCAAGATTCATGCTTTATATCTCCACACATGTAAATTCATCTTTCAAAATCATAAACATCAAGATTTCATAATAATCATCATAAGATATGGGTTCATGCTTCAAATTCATAAAAATCAAATAAAAATCATGCCTTTGTAAAGAAAATTACTTTTGGGCACAAGAACGAAAGAGAGTTCTTGTTAAAAACCCCCACATACCTTGAATGGTGAACTTTAGATCGATATTCATTTTTGAGATGTTAATCGTGCCTATGATGGTTCTTGGAGTTCTTGAAATAGGAACTTGGAATCTGGAATAAATTTGCAGAATTAATGGTGAACTTTGGAGGTTCTTGAAGTTGGATGTAGCTGCTTAGGGTTTTCTTTTTGAGGGAATTTGATGAAATATAACATATAATGCTTCTAATAGGCTTTAATATAGGGTTTGGATGGATTTTTGGGTGAGGGGGAATGACCAAAACTCCCCTAAAAATCAAATAATTCTTGAATTTGTCCTTTGGTGGACTGTTTTGATAGTTTGAAGTAGAGAAACCATAACGTTTTACTCCAATATCCAAATTGGATGAAACCAATTTCATTAGAAATAGGACTCTCATATATTTCCATTGATATATAGTATCTCACCCAGATCATTGTGTACGAGGAATTATGATCGTTTGAAGTTGACCAAAAAAATTCACTTTTTATAGGCTGAAGTAGATCGACCATAACTTTTTGTTCCGATAGAAAAATTTGATAAAACTAATTTAATTGGAAAGAGGACTCGCAGATCTTTCCGTTGATATATAGTAGATCACCCAGATCATTATGTACAAGGATTTATTATCGTTTAAATTTGGAGCAAAAATACGCCAGGCCTCAGTACTTTTTCCTGCACATTTTACTGTTTACTACTATTCACGGTTCGATCGAAATGTTCATAACTCATCGCTCAGGTGTCCGTTTTGGATGATCCATATGTCGTTGGAAAGCTTATTCAATACTCTACGTAATGGTGGGTCATAATCTAAGTTAGTCCGTATGGAAAATTTATAATTCATTCTAGAAGATAGAACCCAACACGTTTACGCATAAAATTTCATCAAAAAATTTCCCAGGGTATTACATCATCCCCCCTTGGAAACATTTATCCTCGAATGATGCTAGACATTCCAAGATTAGATAGAGAATAGAGCATACAGCTGAAACCATTCGTTAGACTTATCAGCACATCGTTTCTCACTCCGAATGCAACATAGAATGCATAAATTTAAGAAACTACAGCTGAACACATAATAAATGACAGTTGAACTGCTATAACTTTAATCAAAAGTGCATGATTTAGGAAAGAACGGTACCTTTGGCTTGATCAGAGTTCACGGAAAATAGGTGCGGGTACTTGGATCGCATATCCGCCTTAACTTCCCAAGTAGCACCTTCAACAGATTGGTTTTGCCACAACACCTTGACCAAGGGAACTTCTTTGTTCCTTAGTCTTCGGACACTGAAATCAAGAATATCAACAGGAATCTCATCAAAAGAAAGATTTTCTTGAATGTCAGCACTCACAAGGAATCCACTACCACAACATCGCTAATATGCTTTCTAAGTATGGAGACATGGAATGTTGGATGAACAGAGGGCAACTCGGAAGGCAACTCGACCTCATAATCTACCTTACCAACACGACTAAGAATTTTGTAAGGACCAACATAACGGGACTAAGCTTCCCCTTCTTTCCAAATCTCTTCACCCCCCTCATGGGTGAAATTTTTAGATACACTAGGTCACCAACTTCAAACTCAAGGTCTTTTCTCCTAACATCCGCATATGACTTCTGATGACTCTGCGCAGTTTTCAACCTTTCCCTAATCAACTTAACTTTTTCCATAGCCTCAAAGACCGAATCAGGACCACTCACAGCCGCTTCACCCACCTCGAACCAACCTATGGGTGATCTACACTTCCTTCCATATATGGCTTCGAATGAAGCCATGCCAATACTAGAGTGGAAACTGTTATTGTAAGCAAACTCTATCAACGGTAAGTGATCATCCCAACTTCCCTTAAAGTCAAGTGTACAAGCTCTCAACATATCCTCTAAGGTCTGGATAGTTCGCTCAGCCTGACCATCAGTCTGCGGATAAAAAGCAGAACTCAAAAGCACTTGGGTACCAAGACCCTTCTGAAAAGCTTTCCAAAATTGCAAAGTGAACTGAGTACCCCTATCCGAAATGATAGACAAGGGAACTCCATGCAGTCTGAATAGCTCTCATATATACAATCTAGCGTAATCCTCAGTAGTATATGAAGTATGAACAGGCAAGAAGTAAGCAGACTTAGTCAACCTATCAACCACAACCCAAATGGAATCATGATGGCGTCGGGAAGGAGGTAAACTAATCACGAAGTTCATATTTATCTCTTCCCACTTCCAGGTGGGAATACTAAACTATTGTATCATACCACCAGGTCTTTGGCGTTCAACCTTAACCTGTTGGCATATTGCACACTTAGCTACAAATACTGCTATATCTTTCTTCATTCCACTCCACCAATAGATTTCCCGCAAGTCTCGGTACATCTTGGTGGCACCAGGATGAATAGAATATCGCGCCCCGTGTGCTTCAGCCATAATCCTTTGTCTCAGATTATCAACATTCAGGACACATAATCTAACCTGCAATCTCAACACACCATCTCTTCCTTGGGAGAAAACCTCTACTTTTTGGTCCTTGACTGACTCCTTCAGTCTGACCAAACTAGCATCTAAGTATTGCTTTTCCTTCACTTCCAAAACTAAGGAGGATTCGAAACTACTCTGAACCCCTATACTACTTTCAGCAGAGTCAAACAACCTAACCCCCAATCTAGCCAAACGATGTACATCATGAGCCAACTCTTTCTTACCTTCTACCATATGCGAAACACTACCCATGGACACTCTACTTAGGGCATCCGCCACAACATTGGCCTTGCCTGGATGGTACAACACACTCATATCATAGTCCTTTAACAATTCTAACCATCGTCTTTGCCTAAGATTCAATTCTCTCTGGGTAAACACATACTGCAGACTCTTATGATCAGTGAAAACATCAACATAGACACCATACAAATAGTGTCTCCAAATTTTCAAAGCAAACACAACAGCAGCCGACTCAAGGTCATGGGTGGGGTAATTTTTCTCATGGGGTTCCAAATGTCTAGAAACATAAGCTATCACCTTACCCTTCTGCATCAATACACAACCCAACCCAACTCTCGAAACATCACAGTACACCATAAAACCATCAGGAAAAGTCAAAACAGGGGGCTGAAGTGAGTCGAGTCTTCAACTTGTGAAAACTCTTCTCACAAGATTCGGACCATAAGAACTTCACTTTCTTTTGGGTCAACCGAGTCATAGGAGACGCTATAGAGGAGAAACCCTCAACAAAACAGTAGTAATAGCCAGCTAAACCCAAGAAACTTTGGATATCAGTAGGAGAAATAGGTCTAGGCCAATTTCTAACATCTTCGGTCTTTTGGAGATCAACTCTAATACCCTCAAAAGAAATGATATGACCCAGAAAAGCAACTGACCTTAGCCAAAACTCACACTTACTGAACTTGGAAAATAACTTGTGATCTCTAAGGGTTTGCAAGACAGTTCGGAGATGATTAGAATGTTCATCCTCACTACGGGAGTACACCAGTATATCATCGATGAACACTATGACAAATATATCCAGATATGGTCTGAACACTCGATTCATGAGGTCTATGAACGCTGCTGGGGCATTAGTTAACCCGAAAGACATAACAAGAAACTCAAAATGGCCATAACGAGTTCGGAAAGCGATTTTTAGGATGTCACACTCCCTACTTTGATTTGATGATAGCCGAAACGAAGGTCTATCTTTGAGAAATAACTTGCACCTTGCAATTGGTCAAACAAATCATCTATTCTCGAAAGGGGGTACTTATTTTTTATGGTGACTTTATTCAGTTGGTGGTAATCAATGCACATACGCAAAGAGCCATCTTTCTTTCACACAAACAACACAGGAGCACCCCAAGGAGAAACAGTGGGCCTTATGAAACCCTTATCTAGTAGATCTTTGAGTTGCTCTTTCAACTCCTTAAGTTCTGCAGGGGCCATACAGTAAGGAGGAATAAAAATAGACTGAGTATCGGGAAAAAGATCAATCCTGAACTCTATCTCTCTATCAGGAGGTATCCCTGGGAGATCATCCTAAAAGACATCAGAAAACTCATTGACGACGTTAACAGACTGGAGAGTTGGAGTCTCAGACTTAGTGTATTTGACTCTAACCAAATGGTAAATACACCCCTTGGAAATAAGATTTCTAGCTTTGAGGTAAGAGATAAAATGACTCTTGGGTGACACAGAATTCCCAGACCACTCAAACACGGATGCATCCAAAAACTGAAACTTAACCACTCGGGTCCAACAATCAATAGAGGCATAAGAAGAATACAACCAGTTCACACCCAGAATCACATCAAAATCTACCATGTCTAACTCAATAAGATAAGCCAATAAGACTCTATGAAGAACGTTAACAGGATACTTTTTATACACTTTCTGTGCAACAATCGAATCACCCACTGGGGTAGAAACTAGGATAGGCTCAAGAATAATCTCATGACTCATTTCAAAATTCACAGCAATCAAAGGTGTAACATATGAGAAACTGGATCCAGGATCCAACAAAGCATACACATCAAACTGAAATATACGAAGCATACCTGTAACAACATTGGGAGAGTCATCCTATTCCTGGCAGGATGGTAAAGCATAGAATCTATTCTGGCGCTGCCCGCCAGCATTGCTAGAAGAGGCGCCCTAAGCTGGGGCTGGGCGAGTCACTGGAACTGGAGCACTAACAGTCTGAGTCTGGGTTTGAGGGTGATAGTCACGATGCCCTTGTCCATCCTGTGGATAATCTCTAACTTTGTGACCCATGTCACCACACCGGAACAACCCCTCTTCTTACCCCAACACTCACCCGAATGAGCGCTACCACACTTAGGACACAGGAAATGATTTGGCTTACTGTCAGCACTGTACTGGGACCTGGATGCATATGACCTGCTACCTTGCTCCTGCCTACCTCTAGGCATGAGAGCACTAGCAGATGACGGTGCTGGCATAGACGAACGATCCTGATACTGAGGGAGACTCCCTCTCTGCAATTTAGTCTGACCCTGTCCGTGCTTCTCAAACTTAGCTCTCTTATTCCCTCTCATTCTATCTCTCTCCTTAATTTTGTCTGCCTCAATCTATTGGGCATAATTCATCATCATAGAAAGATTTATCTCACTATTCAGCATAGCAGACCTACACTCCTTAACCACATAACTAGACACTCCAGTCACAAACTTACTCATACTAGCCCGATTATCAGCCACTAAGTTAGGGCATACTTGGCCAACTGATTGAACTTTAGACAGTACTCCCTAACAGTCATAGAGCATTATCGCAGGTTCATAAACTCTCTCACCTTTGCCTCTCTTATCTCCAAAGGGAAAAACTTATCCAGGAATGCATCCTGGAACTCTTGCCAAGTTGTAGGGACAGCTCTCTCACCACTACCTTTCCTCCAAGCAACAAACTAGTTATAAGCAAGGTCTTTCAACCTATACACAGTCAACTCCATACTATGTTCCTCAGATATATGCATCACTTGAGTAATCTTTTGCACCTCCTCTAAAAACAACCGTGGATCCTCATCAGACTTGGACCCATAGAATTTGGTGGATTCATCCGCATGAAGTCACAGATCCTAGCAGCACCTGAATCACCTCCCTGTTGCTATGAAGCTGGGGCCAGGTTGGCTTGAACATTTGTAGTAACAGCTTGGGCCAGCGCCTGAAAGGCTACCCAAAATTTAGCATAAGATACATTTTTATTCAATGGGTCAGCGGGTTGAGGTTGCTGACCATCATTATTTCTTCTCGCTTAATGTGGAGGCATATTTCTGAAATAAGAGAGCACGAATCAATAGCAGAGAGAGACATTTTAAGCACGTTTTACTATTCACTACTATTCATGGTTCGATCGGAATGTTCATAACTCATCACTCGGGTGTCCGTTTTGGATGATACACATTTCATTGGAAAGATTATTCAATACTCTACGTAATGGTGGGTCATAATCTAAGACATTCTGATGAAAAATTTATAATTCATTCTAGAAGATAGAACCCAACATGTTTATGCACAAAATTTTAACAAAAAATTTCCTGGGGTATAACAGCCTTGGTGATCCTTCTTTAGTTATTCCTTTGGATGTGTTAGGTATCTCGTATTTTTTTCTTATAAGGAGATCCCTGTGGATATATTAGATCGGCAGGTTCGTCAAGTGCGGACCAAGGATGTGACCTCGGTTATTATTTTATGGTGGAACCACAAGGTGAAAGAGGCTAAGTGGGAAGCGAAAGTGGACATGAAGTCCAAGTATCCGCATTTGTTTTCTGCTCTGAATATTTATGTGAAAGGTATGTGTTCTTGAACACATCTTTATTTTTCTGAGTTTGCTAAAGGAAAGGTTGATTTCCTTTCATCTTTATTTTTTGTCTTAAAGGTAAGAGTAGAGGCATCTAAGGGGTGTATGTCACGACCCGAATCGGGGCCCTGGCCGTGACAAGCATTCCGAACCTTGAAAGCCCAAAACACCCCTATCTATCTGGTAATCATACACATAATTCACATGATAAAAAAATGCAGAAGATTCACAATACTATAGCAACATGGTCATGAGTCCAGTGAAATCAATAATGGGAAATAATGTCCCACAACATCTATCGGCATCTGAAAACCATCTGCGAAATCTCTACTACATGAATAAAATAAACAACTGTCTGAAAACTGGGACAAGGCCCCCAGTAGACCCAAAACTATTTAATGATATATAAAATGCAGCACATCAGGCCTTCCGGATTATAGAAGGCTCACCACTTGTCTCTGCAAAACTATTTGAAGAATCTACTGATTTTCTGGATCCCTAGACTGTGCCTCCGAACTTGGGAGGGAAGGGGGTAAATACAAAGTACTGGTACGCAGAATAATCCAAAACAAAGTAGAGATTTTTATGTAAAATAAATGAGAGCTGATATAAAGCACATTATTGCAAAATGATTTCAACAATACATGGGCATAGTATAATGATTTTTCAACAAAAATTCAACACATTTGAGCTAGGTGGTACACCCTACAATTTCATATTTTCACCAACTGTCAAATCTCGGTGGCCGCCGAGATTAGAGTATAAATGAGGGAAAGGCACACAAGATCACACAACAGGGTGTCTCGACCCAATCAAGTATGGTAGTGCACAAGATCACAAAGCAGGGCTCCTAACCATAGTCCCAATTTGGGATGACATAATGTCAGGTACACAAGATCACACAGCAGGGTACTAAGTTCTCGAGTCGGCAAAAACGGTTTCCAGTGTAGAGTCATTTGACTCGTGCTTTCTTTGGGTAACCACCTATCTCAGAAAATCAATGCATTAAACTTATTTTAATCAATCACATGTCATACTCTGCAGGGTATCATCATACCCGACTTGCAAGTCATCAATATCACATCAACTTTCCAGCTTTTCATACCATTTGCAACATGCACATATATATGACTTTCACACCATTAAAACACATACACCATGGTTCTTAATATGCAATTATTCAAGAAGTTTAATCATTTATGAGTAATGTCATATCCATTGCAAAACTCATGCTCTCAATGGTTTAACACTAGTATAATATGGGGTATAAACATTATCAATGGGAATTTAGAAAATTCACAACTCATGCACATCGCACCCTTTTGAAATTTTCAGGTCACATGTTCACAATTCAATCATTTAAATACATTCAAACAAACAACCCCATGATATCTCAATAGTTCTTTCAAAATCATATATCAAAACATGTTATTTGTATCAATTGAAAACCCCCATTTGTAAAAACATATATATACTTGTATAAATTTAAAGTTTGCATAAGTTCCTTTTTGAAAACATGCCCATGAACTTTAGGATAACCCCACGTACCTCTATTTACGAAATTATCGGGTGCTTCTTGAAACCTATGATCTGGGATTTTGAATCTTCAACCGATTTTGAAAACCCATGGTTGAATCTTGGATTTCTTGAATTTCTTATTTGAAACCCTAGAGAGGATTCTTGACGATTTTAACAAAAATAGGGTTAAGTTGCTTAAACATACCCTAAATCCTTTGTTTGGATGGTTTTAAAAGCTAGGGAAAAGTAAAATTTACCCTTAATGACTCCTGAACGGAACTAGAAATTTGAACTAAAAAACTCAATTTCGGGTACCACCGCGACGCGCCACAATCATGGTGGTCCACTGGAATTCAACGAGTGGGAAATCGAGTGCCTCCGCGATGCGCCACCATCGCAGAGCCCCACTAGAATTTAATGATTGTCAATTTGACCCTCTCCGCGTGCGCTAGACCCCAAAATGATGATGTTTACGACTGAAACTTTAAATTATTCATAACTTCTTCACCAAGGATCCATTTTGGATGAATCTTTTATCATTAGAAAGATAATTCAGTCATCTATGTAATGGAAGGTTGAAATCTAGGAAATTCCACGTGAAAATAATTTAGATCATTCTAGAAGCTAATGCTTAGACTTTTCATTGACAGAACTTAGATAAGAAGACGTTGAGGTTTTACCATATTCCTGGGAACACAGACAAGCATGATTCTAAGCAAACTAAAGCATAGAAAGATTTAGGTAAGGGTTGTAACTTCAACTCCGCCATCTACTGGGTCAAAAAGATGTGGGTATCTTGTTCTCATGTCGTCTTCTGATTCCCAAGTGGCTTCTTCAACCTTCTGATTTCTCCACAACACCTTAATTGAAACTATTTCTTTACTTCTCAACTTCTGGATCTGACGATCTAGGATTACAATAGGTTTCTCTTCATATGATAAGGAGGTTGTCACCTTGATCTCTTCTGCAAGCAACACCAAGGAATGGTCTCTAATGCATTTTTTCAACACGGATATGTGAAATACCGGATAGACAAAACCCAAACTGGAAGGCAATTCTAACTCATACGCAACACCACCTATTCTTCTCAAAATCTGATATGGTCCTATATAGAGAGGACTCAATTTACCTTTCTTTCCGAATTGCATAACTCCTCTATGGGTGAAACTTTTAGAATACCCAATCTCTAACCTCAAACTCTAACTCTCTCCTCTTAACATCGGTGTAGGATTTCTGATGACTCTGAGCTGTCTTAAGTCTTTCTCTAATAAGCTTCACATCTTCCATTGCCTGATGAACAAGATCAGGCCCAAACATCTGTATCTCACCCACTTTATACCACCGTATTGGTGACCTACATCTTCTTCCATACAAAGCCTCAAATGGTGCCATCTTAATACTGGAATGGAAACTATTATTATACGCGAACTCTATCAATGGCAAGTGATCCACCCAGCTACCTTTAAAATTAATCACATAAGTCCTTAACATATCCTCAAGGGTCTGGATGGTGTGTTCCGCTTGCCCATCCGTTTGGGGGTGAAAAGTAGTACTTAAGTTCACTTGGGTACCTAAACCTCTCTGAAAAGATCTCCAAAACTGAGAAGAAAACTGCGTACCTCGGTCAGATATAATGGATACAGGTTCCCCATGCAAACAAACTATTTCTGCGATGAACAACTTAGCATAATCCTCTCCTGAATAGTTAGTCCTGACAGGAAAAAAATGCGCTGACTTGGTCAGCCTATCTACAATTACCCATATAGAATCATACTGGTTTCAGGACTTCGAAAGTTCTATAATGAAGTCTATATTTATCATCTCCCACTTTCATAAAGGTAGAGCTATCTCTTGGGAAGTACCTCCTGGCCTCAAATGTTCTATCTTCACTTGCTGACAGTTCAAACACTAGCCCGGGTGAATAACATACCTCAAAGTGTGTGCGTCATCAAGGATTCTTTCCTGCAGTCCATCAATATTTGGGACGCATAACCTACCCTGATATATTAGAATACTATCACCACCAATTTCAAATGACATTACCTTTTGTTGACCCATATCTTTCTTGATTTGCATCAAGATGGGATCTTCATCCTTCTTCTCTTTAACTTCTGTACAAAAGGATGACTTAGCTATCTCATGAACAATCACCCCTCCATCTTCAGAATCTAAGAGTCGCACTCTCTGATTTACAAGGCGGTAAATATCCTTCACCATCTCTCTCTTCCTCTCTTCAATATGAGAAAAGTTGCCCATAGACAACCTGCTGAGATCATCGGCTACAACATTTGCCTTGCCCGGATGGTAATGCAGGCTCATATCATAGTCTTTCAAAAGCTTCATCCAACGCCTCTGCCTAAGGTTTAATTCTTTCTGCGAGAAAATATACTGCAAACTTTTATGGTCAGTATAAATATCAACATGCACTCCATAGAGATAATGCCTCTAGATCCTAAGTGCAAACACCACGGCTGCTAAATCCAAGTCATGAGTAGTTTAATTTCATTCATGTACCTTTAACTGCCTAGATGCATAAGCTACTACCTTACCATGTTGCATCAATACACAACCAAGTCCCACACGAGACGCATCACAATATACCACAAAACTATCTACACCCTCGGGAAGAGTCAAAACAGGAGTAGTAGTCAGCTTGTCTTTCAACTTCTCAAAACTATTTTCATACAAGTCAGACCACACAAACTTCACCTTTTTCTGAGTCAATTTAGTGAGCGGAGCAGCTATGGAAGAAAAACTCTCTATGAACCTTCTGTAATATCCCGCCAAACCCAAGATAATTTGGGGATCCACTCTAATCTCGTCACTAGATACAATATGCCCCAAGAAGGCAATAACATTCAGCCAGAATTCACATTTGGAGAACTTAGCACATAACTGATGATCCTTAAGGGTCTGAAGGATAATTTGGAGGTGATTAGCATGGTCTTCCTCACTTTTGGAATAGATCAAAATATCATCAATGAACACTATGACAAACAAATCTAAAAACTGACGAAACACCCTATTTATAAGATCCATGAAGGCTGAAGGAGCGTTAGTCAACCCGAAGGACATGACTAAGAACTTATAGTGACCATATTGGGTTTGGAAGGCTGTTTTGGGAATGTATGACTCCCTAACCTTCAATTGATGATAGCTCGAACGAAGGTTTATTTTCGAAAAACACTTAGCACCCTGTAGCTGGTCAAAAAGATCATCAATCCTAGGAAGAGGATATTTGTTTTTAATAGTGACCTTATTCAACTGGCGGTAGTCTATGCACAAATGAAGGGAACCATCCTTCTTTCACACGAAAAGTACAGGTGCACCCCATGGGGAAGCACTAGGATGAATAAAGCCTTTGTCTAAGAGGTCTGCGTGCTATCCTTTTAACTCTTTCAATTCCATGGGAGCCATTCTATATGGCAAAATAGAAATAGAATGAGTGTATGGCAGTACATTAATGCCAAAATCTATCTCCTTATCAGGTGGTATTCCTGGGAGATCTTCAGGAAAGACTTCTAGAAACTCATTCACTACAGGGACTGACTGAAGAGGAAGAATGTCAACCTTGAAATCTTTTACTCAGATTAGATGGTACATACAACCTCTGGAGATAAGCTTTTGGACTCTAATATAAGAGATAAAGTGACCTTTAGGTGCCACAAAATTTTCTGGCCACTCAATTAGTGACTCATTCGGGAAAGAAAAAGTAACCTTTTGGGTTCTGCAATCAAGTGTGGCATAACACGAATAGAGCCAGTCTATCCTAAGGATAGAATCAAAGTCTACTATATCAAGTTCTATAAGGTCTTCCACAGTATCATGACTAAGAATAGACACAACATAATTTCTATTCACCCTTCTAGCAATAATAGAATCACCTATAGGAGTGGAAACAGTGAAGGGTTCTACAATAACTTCGGGCTCAAACCCAAAACCAATAGCCACATAAGGGGTCACATAAGATAAGGTAGACCCAGGATCAGACAATACATAAACATTACGGGAAAAGATTCATAACATATCGGTGACGACATCTGGTGAAGCTTCCGCCTCCTGGCGGCTAGTCAAAGCATATAACCGATTACGACCGCTCTCAATGGCTGAAGGGGAACCCTTAGGAGGAGGAGCCGTGGAGGCGGCTTGGGACTTATCCCCCCCATATTTCCTCCAGCAGAAGGTTAATCTCTCTAAAGATGGCCTATCTTACCACAAGAATAATAATTTCTCCCCTCAAAATAACACTTCCCTGGGTGATTCTTTCTTCAAGTCTCACACCACGGATAAGTACGATGCTGCTGGGCCGCACTGCCCTATGACTGAGTAACTAAGGATCTAGATCCATGGTGAGGATAAAAACTTTGAGATTATCTATCTGCCGGTGGTCTGGGCGCTGGGGTGCTGGTAGCAGATTATGTATTACCCTAATTTTTCTTCTGCTATTTATTTCCCCACTTACCACTTTGAGGCTGACTGTGACCCTGGTCGGAAGATTTGGCTCTTTTTGCCTATCTTTCCTTCTCCCTAGGTTCAGAAATCTTCTTTTTTTTCTCCTCTACCTGTTGCATGTGAACTGTCAGCCTAGAAAAGTTCAACTCCTTGTTCAGCATACCTCCCTGACACTCAAGCACCAGATCATATAAAAGGTCAGAAGCAAACTTTCTCATTTGGGCCCTCATACTACTCATCATCTCAGGAGCCTAACGGGCCAACTGATTAAACTTTAAAGTATACTCCTGAACCCTTATCTTACCTTGGTTAAGGTTCATGAATTCCTTTACTTTAGCTTCCCTCATCTCTAAAGGAAAGAATCGGTTAATAAAAGCTTCCACAACTTCGTCCTATACTATGGGCTCAGTATTGTCACCCTTTGCCTCTTCCCACTCATTATACCATTGGTTCGCTACATCCTTTAGCTGATAAGCCGCTAGCTCAACACCTTTCACCTGATCCACGTGCATCACTCTAAAAATCTTCTCCATTTCATTTATGAACTCTTATGGATTCTCTTCTACTTTCATGCCAATAAACTTAGGCGGGTTCATTCTCATGAACTGACCCACCTTAGTAGCTTCAGATGTAACAGGTGCATACCCAATATCTTCTGATCGTTGGGCCTGATTAGCCACCAACTGTGTCAATATATGAATAGATTGTCTGAATTCTGCATTCAAAATATCTCTCTGAGTAGTCAGGGGACGGTTAACATTGGTCTGTGGAGCCCTAGGTAGACTGGTTGGGACCGGAGGGTCTCCCAAGTAGGGACAAGGTCTGGAGTATGAGATCTATTACGTGTCCTCATCCCATGAGTGGGACAGACTTAATCATTCTGAGCACTCTAATTATTATTGCGACGAGGAGGCATGACAGTTATTTCTATAAGACAAATGATCACTGATTAGGAACAGACTTAACTCTGAAGCACGAACTAAATAACAAAGAAGAGAAACATTTCCTAAATGCCTACTAGCCTCCTGCTTATAAGTGTAGCACGCTACATACCCATAAACAAAAATCTACCTGATGTAATTTAGCAGACACCCTGGGATAATAAACCATGCTCTGATACCAAGTTTGTCACGACCCAAACTGGGGCCCTGGCTGTGACGAGCATTCTGAACCTTGAAGGTCCAAAACACCCCTATCTATCTGGTAATCATGCATATAATTCATATGATAAAAGAAATGCGGAAGATTCATAATACTACGGCAATATGGTCATGAGTCGAATGAAATCAATAAAGGGAAATAATGTCCCACAACATCTATCGGCATCTGAAAACCGTCTGCAAAATCTCTACTACATGACTAAAACAAACAACTGTCTGAAAACTGGGACAAGGCCCCCAGTAGACCCAAAACTATTAAATGATAAATAAACTGCCTGACATCAGGCCTTCTGAAATATAGAAGAATCACCACTTGTCTTTATAAAACTATCTGAAGAATCTACTGATTTTCTAGACCCCTAGATTGTGCCTCCGAACCTGGGAGGGAAGGGGGTCAATACAAAGTACTGGTACACAGAATAATCCAAAACAAAGTAGAGACTTTTATATAAAATAAATGAGAGCTAATATAAAGCACATTATTGTAAAATGATTTTGAAAATACATAGGCATAGTATAATGATTTTTCAACAAAAATGCAACAGATTTGAGCTAGGTGGTACACCCTACAATTTCATATTTTCACCAACTATCAAATCTCGGTTGCCACTGAGATTAGAGTATAAGTGAGGAAAAGACACACAAGATCACACAGCAGGGTGTCTCGACCCAATCAAGTATAGTAGTGCACAAGATCGTAACGCAGGGCTCTTAACCATAGTCCCAATTTGGGATGACATAATGTCAGGTACACAAGATCACACAGCATGGTACTAAGTTCCCGAGTCGACAAACACGATTTCCAGTGTAGATTCATTTGATTTGTCCTTTCTTCGGGTAGCCACCTATCTCACAAAATTAATGCATTAAACTCATTTTAATCAATCACATGTCATACTCTACAGGGTATCGTCATACCCGACTTGCAAGTCATCCATATCACATCAACTTTCTAGCTTTTCATACCATTTGCAACATGCATATATGTATGACTTTCACACCATTAAAACACATACACCATGGTTGTCAATATGCAATTATTCAAGAAGTTTAATCATTTATGAGTAATGTCATATCCATTGCAAAACTCATGCTCTCAATGGTTTAACATTAGTATAATATGAGGTATAAACATTATCATGGAGAATTTAGAAAATTCACAACTCATGCACATCGCACCCTTTTGAAAATTTCAGGTCACATGCTCACAATTCAACCATTTAAATATATTCAAACAAACAACCCCATGATATCTCAATAGTTCTTTAAAAATCATATATCAAATCATGTTATTTGTATCAATTGAAAACCTCCATTTGTAAAAACATATATATACTTGTATAAATTTAAAGTCTTGCATAAGTTCCTTTTTGGAAACATACCCATGAGCTTTAGGATAACCCCACGTACCTCTATTTATGAAATTAGTGGGTGCTTCTTGAATCCTATGATCTGAAGATTTTGAATTTTGAATCGATTTTGAAAACCCACGGTTGAATCTTGGGTTTCTTGAAGTTCTTGTTTGAAACCCTAGAGAGGATTCTTGATGATTTTAATGAAAATAGGGTTAAGTTGCTTAAACATACCCTAAATCCTTTGTTTGGACGGTTTTAAAGGCTAGGAAAAAGTCAAATTTACCGTTAATGACTCCTGAATAAAACTAAAAATTTGAACTAAAAAACCCGATTTTGGGTACCACCGCGACGCGCCACAATTGCAGTGGTCCACTGGAATTCGACGAGTGGGAAATTAGGTGCCTCCGCGATGTGACACCATTGTGGAGCCCCACTAGAATTTGATTATTGTCAATTTGACCCTCTCCGCAATGCGCTAGACCCTAAATGACGATATTTACGACTGAAACTTTAAATTATTCACAACTTCTTCACCGAGGGTCTGTTTTGGATGAATCTTATATTGTTGGAAAGATATTTCAGTCATCTACATGATGAAAGGTTGAAATCTAGGAAATTACACATGAAAATAATTTAGATCATTCTAGAAGCTAATGCTTAGACTTTTCATGGATGGAACTTAGCTAAAAAGACGTCGGGGTGTTACAGTGTAGGTCATAAATTTACTACCTTTTGTATATTCTGGGATGAATGTTCTTAGTGGGGGAGACTGAAACTTCCTGGGTTCTTGATCCTTAGAAAATTTCTTAGGTTTTTGGTCTCTAGACAGGATATGACTAAGGGGTACCGATCGTATGTTGGAATACGATTCGTATGGGGTAGTCATATGCTGATCCATGTTGGTTGATGTGATAGAGTTGGTTAATGGAATGGATACTACTTGGGATGGCACGAGTCATATGGGTGGATATGAATCATTTGGCTAGGGTTTTTCCTTTACTTAACCTTAGACTTGGTAATTAACTTGGATATGAATACGAGTGGCTCACTATAAGCCGTAAGCCAGGGTATGAGTCATACCATGAACTCGTATGGTAGGCAGTGTTCAATCCTCTTGTGATCCTATTCTGCCAAGGGTACCGGTCAAGGGTACTAGTTGTATACTTGGGTATGACTTAGTTTTTTTTTAAGTCGTATATTGGACAATGTTGGGTTCAAGGAGAATGCCTAGGGTATGAGTAATAGGTACCATTCATATCGGAGGGTACGACCAGTATGGGTCTTTCGTACCCTATGCCAGGACTTTTATGAAGTTTAAGTGAGGGCAATCTGGATATTTTTCTACTTAACCTATTAAGGCTCTATAACTTCTAAACCACTTGGGAGGCTATTTACCCTATTATTCTATCATTTAACACTTATAAACTTCTCTTAATACTCTACAATTCTCTCTAAGGTTTTTGGGTAAAGGAAGGCTAGGGTTTTATCTAGAGGATCAAATTGGGGCTTGTGTTGGTGATGTCTCTTCATCATCTTCTTTGTATAAGGTATGTTCTTTTCCCTCATTGTTAGTTACAACTAAAGGCATGGTTTTATACAATGTTTTCGTGGAATAATTATTGTTGGTTTTGGTTTTCAAATATCTATTGGGGGGTTTTAGTTATAAATGCTTGGTTATGGCTTTCCCATGTTTTAATTATGTATTTACCATGTTTTAGTGGTGGTTTGGATACTAGGTTGCATGGGAATGTTAATTGATAATTGGAATTGGAATTGGTTTTGGAAACACTATGCCCTCAATATGTTTGATAAAATGCTTAAGAGGATGCTTTTACTATATTATTGGACTTTTAATGAAAACTATTGCATGGTATGGTTTGGTCATGGAACCCAAAATGGTTTAAATGATTTGGAATGCTTAAATGGAATGGTTTGGTTAAATAAACACACTTATTGGGTACAATGGAATCCCCCAAGTAATCATAATAATGGAACACTTATGGGGTACATGGGACTTCCTTGATCTCTTAAGGTCTGTCTAAGGACAATACTTGCAAGTTATAGTCGGTATAACAATACCACTAATTATATCCTTGGTTAATAATGAATTGATTGGATGGTAAATGGTTTTAATTGGGTAAGAATGGCGGGGTGTGATAGCTAACCATGAAGGTGTAAGTCCAACGGACGAGCACTGGAAACTTATATTTGCCGACATGAGCGGTTGGTCATGGTGACCATATATGATACTTATGAGGTACATAGGAATTCTCTAAGTACATTGTATATATATATCATAGAGAGCGAATTTTACTTGGGAATCCCTTACTCTTATGGTATCTCCGGTTCATACGGCTTCACGTATCGGGGCCCGTTCAAGGGGTTACATTGGACCTATATAGCCCATGGGTGGTTAAGGATGGTTGAGCTTCACATACCTAGGTTAAAGGTTTTAATACATGCTAAACTCGGTTCCCTTTCCTGGCATGGTTATATTTAAATATATATGTATGGTTTGTATGCATATAATTGGTTTACTTGGTTTCACTAGATGACATTATTTTATCCTTATCCTAAATTAATGTTAGCGGGTTGGATGGAATTATTTTATCCTTTTCCTAAATTCATGCTAGTGTTCTCCTGCTAACCCATTTTCGGGCAGCTGTATCCCCATGCGATGCAGGAACTGGCTGTGCTACTCCTTCTACTTAACTAACAGACATTCGGGATCAACTTATAGATTGAAGTGGTGATCTTTCATCTTTTGGAAGGCTCTATTTCATGGATATTCTCATACACTTTAGTTTATTTATGGATATTGGTTTTGGCTATGGTTGGGGGCCTGTCCCAAATGAATATTAGTTTTCTGTTGGTTAGAGACTTTTGCGAAACTACTATGGATTGGTTTGGGCAGGATCGGTATTGGGGTCAGTCTTAGTATTGGCTTTGGTATTGGGGATGACACCCTTGGATGGTATTGTTGGTTGTTCCATTATTTTCTATTATGTTAAGTAACTTGGCTTGTTTATTGGTTGGTTTATGGTTTGGTTTGGTCGTCGAATGGGTTTGGATGGTTGGACTTGGTTAGGTAGGTGTTAGTTATAGACCTATCCCACAGACTGGAATTGAATAGTTACACTATATTGTTAAATGTTCAGAATTCAGCCAACTTAGGGCAGACGACTTAAGGTTAGGTTGGGTAATGGGGCTGGTCTCTGGTCCTAGTCGGACTTGGGACGCCCATTACGATAAGGCCCTAGTTCAGGTCGTGTCACATACTAGTCAAATTCATAGGGAACACATCCATGAATTTTTGAAAAACCCAAATTTTATCCATAAGAGACGATGAGGCAACACTAGTATCATAGACATGGGACAAAAAAGACAAACACCCACTCTCTATTATGCAAGGAACATGCAAAAAATATATATCACCCTTTGGACCTGAATTAAGCATACCCTTCCAATCTAACCTCGACACACCCTGCGTAGCTAAGGTCACAATCATGGCACAAAAGGCTAAAATACCTTGATAAGGAGCTAACCGATTCATGCCCAAGACAACATCAAAATCAACCATATCTAGGACAATCAAGTCTACCCAAGTCTCATGGACCGCAAAGGTAACCACACAAGATTTCTATGCCCTATCCACTACTAAAGAATCTCCCATGGAGGTAGAAACATGACAAATCATAGTAAGGGGATCCTATACAATATAAAATTTAGACAAAAAAAGGTAGACATATAGGAGAATACATATCCAAGATCAAATAACAGGGAAGAAGATTTGTAGCAAATTGAAATGATACCTATAATAACTTCATTAGAAGGCTCTGCCTCAAGTCTCTCAAATATAGCATAACACTGACCACGTCCATTATCAAATTGCATAACATCATGCCACCTCAATGAGAACCGCTACCTCTAATACCTTTACCTTACCACCCTAGTACCACCTCTACTACTCTATAAACCATCTCTGATTACAAATATAGGAATAAGGCAAAGCTAAAGCTGAGAATCCCACGGAATGGATCCATACACATGTCAAGGGAAATATTTGGCCACATGGCCAAACTCATCACATATAAAATATTCTCTATGGCTTGAATCAATTTAAGAAGTTGTGGAGAGACTAGATGACAACCTTGGCCTAAAGAATCAATCTTGGAACCTCTACCCGTATGACCTAACACTTGGCTACCAGAAGTTGTAGAACCTTAAGGTCTACAACATAATCCCTACAATATGGACTGAACCAACCTACTATGATAACAACGGGAACCTCTACTAGAGAAATATCTTCTCAAGATACGTGTCCACTAAACTCACCTTAATGACGAACCTTCTTGGCGCCTCCCTAAGTAGCCTAGAAAAAATACTTAGTCATCTTGTCATGCTTAGTAATAATCTAGAAAACCTTGAAAGTACCACTTGGGATGCAGCTAACTGATAAATACCATCTACCCCCTTCATAAAATTTTGAATCCTCTCAAACTCAGTGGAGATACTAGCAGTTGAATACTTAGACAAAGTGTGAAAATGAGCCTCATACTCAGAAATAGTCATACAACTTTGCTCTAAGTGATCAAACTCATCACTTATCTGATCTCTCAACCTATATGGTATAAATCTCTCCAAGAAGGCCACAGAAAACTAAATCTAACATATAGAAGGAAAACCCAAAGGTCTATAACTAGAAAATGACCTACATTAATCTCTAGCCATATTTGTTAACTCAAGCAATCCAAAATTATATAACTTCTCCTAGAAATCAATCAAAAACTCATAGTATCCTCGCCAATAGCTCCACTAAACTGGGGAATACCTAAGCGGATAAACCTTTGAAAAATCTTTAAATCATCAGAAGACATAACTATATGTAAAGTAACTGGAGAAATAAAAAGTCTAACAACTAATAAATCCATAAGTGGGGGTACCATAGAGGATGATTGTACCCTAGAAGCAAGAAGACCGTAAGAAAATACCAACATTGATAGTGGAACATCACTCGAAGTCTGAGAAATAACAGGTACACTTAAGTGGACACCCTCCAAATGACTCAAGAGATGAACTGATCTGAGGTGGATTTATGCACCTCAGTGTTGTTACCCAGGCTTAATTAGTCTTGTCTTGAGGATTTTTCTTGTGCTTAATGAGTAATTCATTGTATAAATAAGCATATAAGTGTTATGTAATGTAAATTTAATGTCTATAGTGTTTTCATAGTGAAATTAGAGTCAAAATCTCAAGTTAATAAGTAAGGGAAAAAGGTTAGTACTCTTAGCTTAAGCTATAGCCTATTTGAGTTTTTGACCTCGTGAACCAAAAACTAAGATAATTAACCAAACCGATGAAGTTCTATAATGTAGTATGATTGTTCGTAGTGCCTTAACCCTGATTTCTCTCCATTGTTGGTCAAGAACCTTTAATTTGCCGCATTGTTTGGTTTACGTTCGTTATAACTTTCAACTCTTGTGGTTATGCTGCACTGATTTAATCTTAATAGTTGAAATAGAATTTGATTATTGCTTAATACTAGTCCCTATGAGATTGATACTTGGCTTTTCAAGGCCATTTTACTACTTGGTGGACCACGTACACTTACGTGTGTGCTTGGGCGCAATAAGTTTTTGGCGCAGTTGCTGGGACTTGTAATTTTTCAACTGTCATAGCTTAAGTTTTAGATTTTTATTTCTTTGGTATCTTTCACTTGGTCTTAGTTTCTGAATTTATAGGCAATAGGTTAGCAAGCTAGAAATCTGGCAAGGGATCAAGAATTGGTTAAACTAGACCTCGAACCCGAGTTCACAAACAGAGAAGATAATATGTCCTTCTCTATCATATCTTGTACGTTCACGAAGAATAGACCATTCCTGCACCCATAACTGAGGATCCACCATCCCATAGGACAGTTCGTAAGTGGAAATCTCACTAGCAATTAATGTGACTTCCGTCATTCAAAAACCAACTCCTGGAGATAGATTTGAACTAAAGCAGAATATGATGCAGCTTCTGCACAGTAGTAGACAATTTACTGGCTATCACATGAAGATCCACAAGTCCACTTGTAGAACTTTTTGGAGATCAGTGATATATTCATCCCAACGTGTGTGTCAATTAATTATGTGAGGATCACACTCTTTTCCTTTTTCAGTTTTAGGGGAAACAAATAAGTGGTTGAATGCTGAGCCGACAAGTCCAATCATAACTTGGATGAATTATCCCAGAAGCTCATCATCCACTTCTTCCCATCTATCAAAACTATGTGTAACACCTTAAATTTTTGTTGCCTAAAAAATCCTTAATCGTTGAGCTTACTGCCTAAGCTACGACTCTTGCTTCGAGTCTTATGGTGTCTATATGGGTAGTAGGAACCTAATCATAAGGTGACCAATGAAGATTCCTTTGTTTCTATCTTAGCTATGAGTGGTGCCTAACGAGTCGTACTGTGCCTTCCATGACAAAACCAGTGTGATGGCCCAAGTTTCTACTCAGGGTATGATTAGGTCCCTACGAGTCGTATGGTGTGTACACAAGTTGTAGTGTACGACTCGTAAGGTAACCTATGAAGGGTCTCTAAGTCACTGACTTGATTAAAACTTATGGTGTCGAGTTATAATGTGTCCTCACAAGTGCTAGGGTGACCCATGGTCACTACAACCATTTTTGAGCTTTTAAGTATGGGCACTTTTGATATTTTCCTTCTTTCCCAATCATGCCCCATGACTTAAAACCCCTTTAGGTTATCATTATCACTCTAAAATAAATCAAAATAACTTTATAAATTATCTCAAATCCCCAAGGTCAATAACACTTAGGGTTTCCAAGAAGTTGGTCAATTAGGGCTCTCAAGGATGATTTCTCTCCATAGTTGTGATACTTTCAGGCATGTTACTCTTCCCTAAATCATATTTTATGAAAATCATGTGTTTTAAATGGTTTAATTGTATGGATATAAATATGGGTTTTGATATGGGTTGAGATTTTTGGAATGGTTGACCCTTGAATTATTTTCCCATGGTTTTCATGAGTTTTCACACTTTGAATTGAATGTTTTTGAAACTAATGGGGTGAATGGATATGGGAATGGAAGTGGTGGTCGATGTATTCTCCAAATTGATGTTTTGAACTTGGAAATTGGTTTTGAATAATTGTTTTCCTTCAACTCACTTGTGTAAATGGCTTTAAATTGTGGAATTGTCACTTGGTTTGATTTTCTCACCTATACTATTGCATTGCATAAATGGTTAAACAATGAACATGGATTTATATGCCTTATTGGCTATGTTTTGAATCAATGAACAAAAGGTGTTGGGCATTCCCCCAATTTGATTTGATAAACTAAAGGAGGTCGAGGCATTCCTCTAACTTGATTTAATGAACAAAGGGGTTCAAGGAATTCCCCCAAGTATATTGAATTGTGATGGCATAATTATAAGCTTGCAAGCTAAATGGTATGACGATACCTGTGATGTGCCTTAATGTATAATCCCTTGGTTAATGAATGGGTTATGTGAAACTTGTTTTAGTTGGTCTTAATGGGGTTATGTAGCTATGTCGTGAAGGCGTGACTCTTGAATGCTTGATACTGGAAAATCATGTTTGCCCATATAAGGGTTGGTCTTAATGACCATATACATGGTTCACACTATTGATGTAATTTTGATCTTGGACTGATGTGGGGTAGGGGCATTTCCTGGTCTTCCTTGATACCTCTGGTTCGTGCGGCTAACACTCACTAGGGCCCTTTCAACAGAGGTAGCTGAACCTATATAGCTCGTGGGTGTCTGCTTATAACGGTTGAGTTACATAGTCTAGGCTAATTTTTTACTATCATGCTAAACCTTGTTCCCTACCCCAATATCTACTATATATATGTATGCATGAATGTGAACAAGTATATTAATTTTTAAATTGAACTTTTGATTGCCACTAATTTATCCTTATCTTGAGTTACATGCTAGTGCTCACCTTACTAACCGTTCCCAGATGCTATATCCCCATATGATGCAGGGTCTGAAGGCACTTTTACTTTTCCTATGCATTGATAGGTGATTCTAGAGTTGTTCGCGTGTCATCTTGAAATGGTGATCCTCCATCTTTCAAAAGGCTTGTTACTTTTTAGTTTAGTATGTCATAGACTAATTCCTTTTTGGACTTATTTTGGCTATTGTCGGGGGCATGTCCCAACTTAGGTTGATGATTAGTATTGTTTAGAGGTTTTTTGGACTACTGTGGTTGGGTTGGTTGTTGATATTCTCAGATTCTTTTGATCCTATTCTTTTCTATCATGTTATATGTTCAAAATTCATCCATTACTTGGTGTGTTGTGTTCTCTTTGATTAGGCAACAGGGGTGGTCTCTGGTCCTCAGTGGACTTGATATACCCATCATGGCTAGGCCCTAGGTCGGGTTGTGACACTGCTAGACTAGGCATTGAGATTTTAAGCTTCAAGTTGAGGTCAAATGAAAACTTATACCATGATTAGGAGAGATTTAAGTCTCTTTTTCGGGACTATCCACATCACCAATAGTCCAATGAAGTACTAGCTCACACTTTTGTAGAAGCTCTTGACCATAATACAAAGATTTTGCTAGATTCAGCAGCAGGTGGTCAAGCTTTAAAAAAGCTTATGATGAGATATACACCTTGTTGAACCAGATTGACACGGTGATACCTTAAGGAACTCGGTGAAAAAGGTTACTGGTATGATCGAAGTTGATAGCATAACAACCTTAGTTTCCCAAATGTCTGCTCTCCAAAATCAGATGATGACATAATTCAGCAAGTTGGGTATGCAATAGACTCTGGCATAGGTTAATATAGTTCAACAGGCTCTAATATGGTGCGAGATTTATGGAAATAGTAGCCACTTTACAGACTTGTGTGGTGCAAATCCTGAATCTATCAACTTGTGGGCAATACACAAAAGCCAACTTATGGTAATGTGTATGACCCGACCCGACCCTAGGCCTTATCGTAATAGGCATCCCAAGTCCAACCAGGACCGGGGACCACCCATTATTACCCAACCCAACCACCATTGTCTAGCCTTAGATGGGCAGAATTTCGAACATATAACAATATAGTGTTATTGTTCTCATTAATACTCTAGGATAAGGCCACAATCATGACCGATCCAATCGAGTCCAACCGTACTGTACCAACTGCCCAATCATACCAATCCAAACCATAGACCATAAACCAAAAGGATACCAAAACATAATATGAAAATCAAATCCAAAATGTATTATGATGGAACAGTGAGAAATTATGTTCGATGATGCCATCCTCAATATCAATACCAATGTTAAGGCTTACACCTCTACCGATCCCGCCCATACTAACTGCCATAAGTACCACAAAGCCTCTATAAAAAAGAGTAAACAAATCTGGATGGGACATGCCCTCAACTATGGCCAAAACCAATATCCAAAACAAAAGAAAAGAGTCTAAAGAAATCCATAACATGAAAAATGCCTTCCAAAAGGATGGAAGTTCACTACTTCAGTCCAAATATTGATACCAAATCCACGTGCTAAACAGGCGAAGCAGAATAGACGGTTCCTACATAGCGTAGGTATACAGTTGCCGATAGACGGGGTAAGCGAGTGACCGCTTACATGAATCTCAGGGTAAGGATAAAATAATGCCAGTCATAAAACCAAGTAAAACCATCCATAATGCATACAACCATACATATATATAAGTGCCGAGAAAAGGGATCGGGTTTAACATGCACTTAAAACCTTTACCTGGGCTGTGTAGCTTTGCCGTCCTAACCACCCACAGGCGATATGGGTTCAGCTCCCCCTACTGAAGGGGTCTCTGTGTGTAGACACATGACCGGGAAATATCCCATGGGATTACTAATACATCCCTCCAATATAAAACGTGACACTTGCACGTGGTTATCAAGGACCCCTCATATTGGCAAATATGAGTTTCCAGTTTTGGTCCCCCCGGGACCACTACCTTCCACGACTTAGCTACATACCCCGCCATTAATGCCTAATTAAAACCATATCCAAATAATCCATTTACTATTTATTAACCAAGGCCAATATTGGTGGTATCATCATACCATCCCATTACTTGCAAGTAATTTCCATTGCCAAACCAATTAGGTTAAGAGGACCTGAGGTACCTTTTCTGTATACCATATTAAATCCACTTAGAGACTTCCATGTTCTCCACAACGATAACCATTTATCCTTTAACCTTTCCAAACCATTTAAACCATGCATAAATCCTTTATCCAATTTAAAATATGAAAGAGTTCCATTAAAAAAGTCAATGCAATAAACATATCTTATAAGCATTTCATCAAATACCTTAGGGGCATAATATAACCAAAACCAATTCCAAAGACCATTAAAATATTACCATGCAATCCAGTTGTCCAAAACCACCATTAATGCATATAAAATAATAATTAAAACCATAAGAAACCATAACCAAGTATACAATATCAAAACCCAAAATAATAGTTGAGAAACCATAATCATGAAATAGTAAAAACCATAAAATGAATCATATAAACCATGCCTTTAGTGGAAATTACAATGAGGGAAAAAATCATGCCTTATACCAAAGAAGTGATGGAAATAAATCACCAAAGCAAGCCCCAAAGCAATCTCTTAGTTGAAACCCTAGCTTCCTTGCCCCAAAAGCTTTTGAGAGAATTATGAGATATTTTGGAATAGTTTCTAAGTGTTAATGAATAGAATAATAGGGTAAATAACCTCCTAAGTGTATTAGAAGTAGTGGGTCATAATTAGGGCAAGTAGGGAAAGATCCATAATACCCCCACTTAAGTTGCACAAAAATCCCATGACTGACCCATACGAGTCGTATCCTCTTATACGACCGGTATCCACCACTCGTATCCAGACCTCAACCCTTGGATCAAAGACTGTCTAGTATATGACTCATCCAACCAAGTCGTAACCAAAGTATATGATCCGTATCCATAACCCGTATCCCTGGAAAAATAAAATATTTAGGGAATTGAACACTATTTACCATATGAGTCTAGGGTATGACTCGTACTAATCCCTTATGACACCTCTAAGTCATACCCATTCTAGTGAACAAAACCATCTCACCAACTAACACTAGTCAGTATACGACAAGACCATACCACTAGTACCCAACATACGGCTCGTAACCATGAGTCATAATGGGTCCGAAGAATGGACTTCCAGGGAATTTTTTAAGGTTCAAAACCCAAGATGTTTTAGCCTACAATCGAAAGTGGTAGACTCAACCAATATACCCTTGGGGCTATAACCAATAATAACAGTTTCAGCAGTAGCAACACAATACACAGGCTAGTACCAAAGAAGAAACCTTGAAAAAGATTTTGGCCAACCAAGAATAGATGGCTGCTGAAATAAAAAATCAGCAAGTAGCTCAAAAGCAGTTAGAGCAGTAGTTAGGGCAATTGCAGCAAGCATAGATACCAGGCCTCTGGGTGGTTTGCTAAGTGATAATGAAACTCCTAAATAAGTAATGAAAATTACTTTGAGGGGTGGTAAAGATCTAAATGAGATACCTCCATAGATAAATAAGGAGGTAGATACGGAGTTGGTACATCAACTGGTTGCAGACAAAGTTGCTGAAAATTTGGGAAAGGCTGAGTACCCAAAAACAAAAGTATTTGAGAAAGAATGACCACCACCACCATTCCCATAGCGGTTCCAAAAAGCAAATGAGGATGAATGCTTTAAGAAGTTCTTTGACACGTTTAGAGAGCTTTACATTAACCCTCCTCTTTTAGATATTTTGCAAGGACTGCCCAAGTACGCTAAGTACTTGAAGGATATAGTGACTAATAAAGTAAAGTTTTAGGACATTGAGGCGGTGGCACTGACGGAGGAGTGTATCTCTATGGTAACACAAAAGATGCCCAAAAAGCTTAAGGACCCAGGAAGTTTCACCCTCCCCATTCAAATTGGTGACGGTGAAGTGGTACATACCTTGAGTGATTTATGGGAAAGTATAAATGTGATGGATTTATCTATGTTCTAAACTCTTAGGTTGGGTGAGCTGATACCAAGCCCTTTTATGATCTAATTGGCAGATATAACCATAGTTAAGCCTGAAGAAATAATCGAGGACGTCCTCATAAGGGTTGGTAAGTTTATTATCCTTGTTTACTTTATTATTTTGAATTATAATACAGATAATAGAGTGTCGATTATCTTGGGATGTCCATTCTTAGACATAGGAGGAGCATTGATAGATGTGAGAGAGGTCACTCTCACAAGGAAATTGGATGATGAAGTTGTAGTTTTTAGTGTATAAGCCACTTAATCCACCTTCCCACTACAAAGATTTATATATGATTACAGTGATGGAAGTGAATAAGTATGGGGTGGTAAAAAGTGCACCACCAAAGTCCTATTTAAATAATCTCATTGAGTGGCCTCAGCCAGCACCTAAGCCTGAGTCGGTGATGATTGATGAGCCTGAAAAGGCTAAAATTGAAAAAGATTTTGACCTTGAGATTTCATACTCAAAAGGTAAAAAGAGAGCGAGAATATGGCGTCCAAGTAGGAGAAAGAGAAAAATGGAAAATAGTTAAGTTGTGATGTTGGGGTCGTGCCTCGACACTAAATCCGGCACTGTTTAGAAAGAAACCTAAGTTAAGGTAGGTTTATTTTTAGTATTTCTTAGGCTTCACATAGTGTTTGTTTTTGTTGACTCACGGGTTGATGAGAAGTCTGAGTAACGGAAACCTGAGCTAAGGAGTATAGCAAAGACTAAGTGTGGGGTCCCCAAATGCTTTTGATGTGAAGAAATGCTACTAACTAGGCCTAGAGGTCTCGGGGAGTATTTCTATATCTACTTTTAAATTTAACTTTGGGGATAAAGTAGATTTTTTATGTGGGGAGTGGGGGAATTCTCATTATTTTGGGTTTAGTGATGTTGTAGGATCTGTCTAAAGACCTAAGTCTTAGTTGCTTTCTTAGTTGTTTTGGGTTAAATTTGAAGAAATTAAAAAAATTTAAAATAAGATTTTGCTTTTTAGTTTTGATTATTTGGGTGTCAGTTTAGTAGGTGCAAACTTCACCCACCCTGTGGTTATTTTTTTTAGGAGTCGCCCTTTGAACCCCTTATACTTTTTTCTTTTTAGGAGTCGATTTTAAAATATTTGTGATTAGGTTAGTGAGATCTTCTTGTTGGTGTTATGAATGATTACATTATCCAAGCCGTTTTGTATGAAAAGAGCATGTTGGTTGTGTGAATTACTGCTTTTGAGACTATTAGGCTCTTGCATATGACTCTTGAACGTTGTTGGCTTAATGTTGAATTCATGCTATTACTTGGTTGAGAGTCTATAATGATCCTATTTGACTTGAGAATGTGCCATGTGTGTGTGAGGATTTATGTATTCCTTGTTAGATGTGATGTCTAGAACTTTCCTGATGTGTGTAGAAAGGGAAATAAAGAGTGTGGATTTAGGAGATTATATAGGCATTTGTTTTACCATCATAATTCATACCTTCTTTTACCTACCTTTATGCATAATCCCACTTAGCCCCGTTGAGCCTTTAGCCTATTTTGTTGGTAGCTTTATATATAGCCTGATTCCCTTTCTTTGTGTGACCTTATTTTGATCCAAAGGTCCTAAGTGCTTTAGTTGAAAATTAAGGAGTTGAAATACAAGTAAGTAAAAGGTTGAAGTGAAGGCCCAAAGAAATAGCTATTAGTGTTGTAAATTGATATGTATCGTGGTTGGGAATTGTGCAATGTGTTGGCCTCCCAAGTTTATGTATTAATAATGACAAACTCACAAGTTTATCTTTTCAGCTGGTAATAAGGAAAGATAAAAGAAGCCGGCTTTAGAAATAGATAGGAAATCAAGAATGGAAAGATATCCACCATATCCAAGTAGCATCCAAGTAAAATCAATCATGAGAAGACAAATGGAAGGAGCATCATAGTCCCAAATATTACAGAAAATCATGACACAATATCTTGCCAATGATATGGAGAACCTCGGAATGGCAAGTATATCAAGAAAATAGAAGAAGGATCAACCTTTCCACAATCATGGTTGAAATCCCCAGATTCACGACAGAACGAATCAATCAAGTTGAGAAGATCACAAGTACATTAGCAAGGCATAAAAATCAAAAAGGAAATATAGATCGCAGACATATCTGATATGGACGTGATTCAAAGCCTTATATGGATATATCTGATATGGACATTATACAAAGCTACATTCCTCAATCAAGGAATCAATTCATATCCTTGATTGAGAAGAAATCTCTTAGGTTTCCTTATGAAGGGTAGCAGTAGAAGACTATAAAAGGAGAAGACCAAAGACAGACACTCTTTACGTTACTTCAAGGAGAAAATTCAAAGTGTCTCATTCTTAGTTTTACAAAGATCTATAACGTTAGTTTACAATTGTTATATAAAGAGTAAGATCGAGTCATCTTTGTAACATCAACTGAAGCTATGTCTCAAGATATGAAGAGCAAAATAAGTCTTCAAAATTTGTTTTCTATCATTGTACTTGAACCAAACCTTCAACGATCTAAATGAAACTTGAAACCCAAGGGGACTAGACATAGGCACTGGATTGGTATCAGAGCAGGTCTCACAGATAACATTGCCTAACCGCAAGTGAGGAAAGATCAAATGACCAATTACCAAATTTCTGATGCAATTCTTCAAGATGGTCACTCCTCCACAAGACCACCATACTTCAATAGATAATACTACTAATAATGGTAAAACATATTCACTATCTTTGTCAAATCAAATGACTATCAAGCTTGGATTGTCATAAAAAAGGGTCCTAAGTCAATTCCAGGGCTCAAGGAAAAATAGAAGGACAAGGATAAAGAATCCAGTAGTACTAATATGGAAAATCTTGAAAATTTGATATTACCAAAGAACAACAGGAGGCAATTCAAACTAACGTACGTGCTATAAGTTTAATTTTATGTGTAGTTAGCGGAGAAGAATATGATAAGAACTCAATGTGTGAGACAACAAATGAAATATGGGACAAACTAGAGGTAACCTATAAAGTAACCACCAAAGTCAAGAAGTCAAAAATTGCTGCTTTTGTAAATGAATATGAGTTGTTCAAAATGGAGGAGAATGAGGATATTGAATCAATGTTCACTAGATTTAGTAAAATTGTTTGTGAACTAAAATCACTGGAGATGATCTATCCTCACATCTTGAAAGTCCAGGAGATGGTCCGAAGTCTCCCAAAGATTTGGGAAACCAAGGCTGCCATTTTGGAAGATGGAGACCTTCACAACATGACATATGATGAACTGCGAGGTAACCTTATTGAATATGAGAAAAATTATATCAAAAGGTTTCACAAGTATGGAAGAAATAAAATAGTAGCTTTCAATGCTACTCCAACTAGAAAGAAGGACATTCTGGAAAATGATGATAGCAAAGGAATGATCCTCATCAATCGTGGGGTAAGACAGATCATGAGAAAAAGACAACAGAGATCCCAGGGAGGCAATAACAATGACTCCATCAGAAATAATAATCTCTATTACTACTGTGGAAGGCCTGGACATTGCAAAGAAAACTTTCTAGAATTGAGTTGATGATCATCCAAAAAAATTCAAAATTTTGAGGCCTGGAGCGATGAAGATGAAACTGAAGAAGAAATAAGGTTACAAACATGTGCTTTATGGGTTATTGATAGCGGATGTTACAGACATATGACTGGAAACAAGGATAACTTTTCTTCCCTAAAGAAGTAGATGGGGGATCAGTCAGATTCGATGATAATGCCAGAAGCAACGTCATTGTAGTCGGCTCAGTAAGAATTGTCTCATCATGCAAATTCACTGAAGTATACCTAGTAGATGGTCTCAAACACAACTTGCTAAGCATCAGTCAACTATGTGACGCTAGGTTTAGAGTGCTCTTCAAAGCTAAAGTTGCTCAATTAAATATGACAAAAGAAATATCTCCCTTATCGGTGAACGCGCTGATAACATTATGTTTAAATAGTCCTAACTTTGCCACCCTAACCTGCCTCACTGTGCAAGCCAATGATACTTGGTTGTGGCACATGAAGCTCGGGCATGCCAACATGCACATTATTGAGAAACTATCAAGGCTTGATTTGGTGAAAGGTCTGCCAAAACTCAAGTTTGAAAAGGATCACATCTATGATTCCTGCCAACTGAGTAAAAAAACTAGAACATCTTTCAAAGCCAAGGACATTGTCTCTACTACCGGGCTTCTCCAAATAATCCACATGGATCTGTTTGGTCCCAGCAAAGTTGAGAGCATTGGTGGAAAAAGATATATTTTTGTCATAGTTGATGATTACTCATAATTTACTTGGGTTATGTTTCTTGCACATAAACATAAAGCTTTCATAATTTTTGAGTTTTTTTGTATAAAAATATAGAGAGAAGTCGGGCATCTCATCACCTACATTCAAAGTGATCATGGAGGAGAATTTAAAAATAAGGCGTTTGAAGAATATTTTATTTAAAATGGATACCCTCAAAACTTCTCTTCACCGCGATCTTCCTAACAAAATGGTGTAGCGGAATGAAAGAATCAGTCCCTAAAAGAAACCTCCAGAACAATGCTTTTAGAGCACAATCTCCCAGATCACTTTTGGACAGAAGCAGTTAGTACATTATGTCATATCATAAATAGGTGCCTGATCAGACCTATTTTGAAGAAAACACCTTATGAACTTTAGAGAGAAAAGACCAACATCGGCTACTTTCATCCCTTCGGCTATAAATATTTTATTCACAATAATGGTAATAATACTCTAGAAAAAGTTGATCCACGAAGTGACGAAGGTATTTTCCTTGGGTACTCTCACACTAGTCGTGCTTACAGGGCTTTTAATAAAAGAACTTTGGTTGTTAAGGAATCTATGAACATTTTCTTTGATGAATCTAACCATTGCACTTTGAGTATAAGTGTTGATAAAGAATATCTAAGTAATGTACAGACAGGAGAAGATCTCAGCACAACTCCAGAGCCCTCTCAAGACAAGTCGACTACACCCTCAACAGAGTCGATTCCTACAACAGAAATTAAAAGGCCAAACATTCCAAAAGAGTTGAAGAAGGATGGTAGCCATCCAAATAAACTCATCATCAGAAATCTAGAAGACAAAGTGCAAACCAGAGCATCGTTAAGGAGATAAGCATTTGTTTCCTTTGTGTCTCAAATCAAACCAAAGAAAACTGATGAATCTCTCAATGATGAATCATGGGTTGAATCTATGAAGGAAGAACTAGAATAATTTGAACAAAATCAAGTTTGGACACTAGTTGAAAGACCAAGAAACTGCTCAGTAATGAAAACCAGATGGGTCTACAAAAATAAGGTAAATAAAGAAGGTAAAGTTATCAAAAATAAAGCCAGGCTCGTAGATCAAGTCTACTCTCAGTAGAAAGGTATTAAATATGATGAAACCTTTGCCTCTGTGGCTAGATTAGATTCAATAAGAATTTTACTAGCTTTTGCCGTATTTAAATATTTTAAATTATATCAAATGGACGTAAAAAGTGCTTTCTTAAATAGCTTTATTCATGAGGAAGTTTCCGTAAAGCAACCCCTGGATTTGAAGATCCTTCATTTCCAAATCATGTTTTCAAGTTATCAAAAACACTCTACGGCCTCAAACAAGCCCCAAAATCTTGGTATGAGAAACTGAGTACTTTTCTACTTAATAAAATTTTCAAAGGGGTAAAATTAAGATAACTTTGTTCATTCAAAATCTTGATTCAAACCTCATTGTGGAAGTTTATGTTGCCGATATCATTTTTGATAGCTCTAACCTCTCTATGTGCGAGAATTTTGCTAATTTGATGAAAGGAGAATTTGAAATGAGTCTTATAGGCGAGCTCACATTCTTTCTGGGGCTACAAATCAAGTAAACTCCCAAGGGCACCTTCATCAGTCAAGCCAAATACATGATAGAACTCATCAAAAAGTTTGGCATGGAGAAGGGAAAGGCCTACAGAACACCCATGAGTCCATCCACAAGCATTGATTCAGATTTGGTTAGAAAGGATGTTGATGGAAAAATATATCGTGGGATGATCGGATCTCTACTCTACTTAACTGCAAGTCGGCCAGATATTATGTCCAGTGTGTGTAAATATGTCAAATTCCAGTTGGCTCCTAAGGAATCTCATCTCACTACCATCAAATGAGTCACCCGATATCTAATATGAATACAAGACCTCGGTCTATGGTATCCCTACACTTCTCATTTTGATTAATCAGATATTCAGATGTTGATTTTGCAGGAGACAAAAGTGACAGGAAGAGCACTAGTAAAACGTGTCAAATTCTTGTCGATACTCTTATCTCTTGGCATAGCAAGAAATAGACTTCCATCGTTGTCTCGGTCACAGAAGCTGAATACATAGCTATCGGAAGTTGTGGCACTCAAATTCTATAGATTATGCATCAACTTCTTGACTTTGACTTAGTTTTTGAATCTGTTCCTATTATGTGTGATAACACTAGCGCCATCAACCTATCTAAGTACATTGTGAATCACTCTAGGGATAAACATATTGATATCAAGCATCATTTCATTCGAGATCATGTTGAAAATGGTGAATTTTTCCTAAACTTTGTTGACCCTGAAAATCAACTAGAACATATATTATAAAACCTCTGCTAGAAGAAAGATTTTGTTCTCTACGAAAAAGGTTTGGTATCATTAGCATTCATGATATTTAGAAACCTTTTATATCTATATTTCACTATCTGTATATTACTTGTATATTATTTCTTTTTTATTATGTCAAAGAGGGAGAAGAACAGAAACATCAGAGTAGCCTATCCGTCAGGGGGAGAAGAACAATCTCAAATGTCAGCTAATACTTACACAAGTCGGGGGAGCAAGCTGACAGATAGGGAAGTTAACTGATGTTTACTCTTGTTGTCATTATCAAAAAGGGGGAGATTGTTGGCCTCCCATTTTTATATTTTAATAATGACAAACTCACAAGTGTATCTCTGCATCTGATAATAATGGAAAGATAAAAGAAGCCGGCTTCAGAAATAGAAGGGAAATCAAGAATGGAAAGACATCCACCATATCCAAGTAGCATCGAAGTAAAATCAATCATGAGAAGACAAATGGAAGGAGCATCATAGTCCCAAATATTACGGAAAATCATGACAAAATATCTTGCCAATGATATAGAGGACCTCAGCATGGCAAATATATCACAAAAATAAAAGAAGGATCAACCTTCCCACAATCATGATTGCAATAAAAATAAAATATAGATCACATACATAACTGATATGGACGTGATTCAATATCTAATATGAACATTATACACAGCTACATTCCTCAATCAAGCAATCAATTCATATCCTTGATTGAGAAGAAATATCTTGGGTTCCCTTATGAAGGGTAGCAGTAGAAGACTATGAAAGAAGAAGACCAAAGACAAACACTCTTTATGCAACTTCAAGGAGAAAATTCAAAGTATCTCATTCTTAGTCTTACAAAGCTCTATAATATTAGTTTGCAATTTTTATATAAAGAGTTGGATTGATTCATCTTTGTAACATCAGTTGAAGCTGTATCACAAGAATTGAAGAGAAAAATAAGTCTTCAGAACTTGTTTCCTATCACTGTACTCGAACCATACCTTCAACGATCTAAAAAAAACATAAAACCCAAGGGGACTGGACGTAGGCACTGGATTGGTATGCTGAACTAGGATAAATCTTTGTTTTGTTTACTCTATGCTTTATTATTTATGTGTTTAACTATTTAAGTTTAATCTATTTGTGAAGTGTTTTGATCTGCAGGTGAGTCGACTGTGAGGAGTCAATAGTCGACTCACAGAAGAAAATTTCAATTCACCCCCCTTGAATTTCATAATGAAGAGAATGGGGATTGTTCAAAATTAAATAATGTATGTATAGATAATACTCCCAATACATTGTATATGAATTAGCTTAATGGGATGGGGAAAAATAAGAGAAGTATATGGATGGGTGTGTGAAATTGGCTATTAATAGAGTGATTAATGTCCATATGATGTATTAAAACGCTTATGGAAGATAGTCACTACTCTTAGCCAAATAATCCTACATATCTCTTAGCCTACATTACAGCCTGTAATGTCCTATTTGATCTTGAGCCTTAACATTTTGATATTAGTAGAGTAATACACCAAGGGAAAGCCTATCGTTCATCTTGTATAACTTGTGAATTATTTGTGAGAGTGAGCGTAATTTGATTCTTATACCCATATTGTGATATATTGCATTTTCATGAGTTATCATGGGTAACTCTCTTGTTGTGAGGGAACATGTTCTATTATTGTTCGGTGATTTGTATTATCTCTTTGATTAAGTATAATGCATGAGTTTTCCAACTTGGTAAGTCAATTATTGAGGCTAGGATGTTTTGTAGTATTCATGAGTTTTACATAGTGTGTTCATCATTAAATTAGAGTCAAAACCCCAAGTTAATAAGTAAGGGACAAAGGCTAGTACTCTTAGCTTGAGCTATAGCCCATTCTAGTTTTTGATCTTGAATTGTAGGTGGTTTTGTGCTATAATGTGTGGTTCTTGATGTTTTAGGGAGATTGGTATTTAATAATTATGATAAAGTGATGCTAAAAAGGCTGGAAAACAAGTGGAATCACCACCACAATGCATGGACTTAAAGTATAAAAGCAAGGGACAAGGCTTGATCAAAGTGGGCATTTTTGGAGTGCTTGGCATTCCACGCTGCCTAGGTATTGTGATATGGCCATGGAACACCCTTGGAAACTTCCTTTATGTCAATTTATAGTGACCCACCACGTTTTTGGCATGCTACACTGCCTATATAGCGCGATATTGATGTGGCACGCCAATAGGTTAAAAACGGCTAGTGTTGTCCTAGTATAAATAGGACACTTTGATGTTTTGTTGGATACTTTGGATGACCTTGGGACTTGAAGAGATGATGGAAAACACTTCAATTAGGGGTTTTCTTCCATTATTTTTTTTGTATGGAATTTAACATGTATTCAATCATTGTGATTACGATTACGTCCATGAGCGGCTAAACACCCTTTTTCGGGGTTAAGGCCAAGAAAATGAGTATTATGGTTATAAATTAATTTGATTTGGTTTTTTATTTACCCTTGTCATCATTATTTTAAGGAATCGTCATCCTTATAATACATGCATAATCATCTTGTGAACCGGGGAGGAGGAATAAGAGGATAGAACATAGGATAAATATAATAAAATCGCAATCTTCTAATTGAAAGAAGTTATAATTTGAATTCAGGATAGGAATATACCTATGTGCTCTCTTTGGTTAATTACAGGGTAAAATATGAGTGTTTTTAACTTAGTTCTCGCATCCCCACTCAATGATGTAATTGTGGGGCTAAGTTAGATAATTGATTTGGGGATTGAAAGGCCATAGTCATGGTATAGACCGCGTGAACCAACAACCAAGATAATAAAAAAATTGATGAATTTCTATAACATAGTATGATTGTTTTTAGTGCCTTATCCTTGGTTTCTCTCCATTGTTGTTCAAGAACCTTTAATTTACTACATTGTTTAATTTACGTTAGTTATAACTTTTAACTCTTGTGGTTACGTTGTACTGATTTAATATATAAACCATGCTTTCAAAGGTCACTATAGAACCTACGACTCATTCCTCAAGTCATGAAGACTCATCATGAGTCATATGATGTAGTCGTAACCAAGACAATGTGAAATGATTAAAATGCTACCTTGGGTACGACTCAACCTTAAGAGTCGTAAGGAGACTAAACGAATCATATAGTCCAGTCGTGACCAGCTCAATAGAGAGGCCTAAAAGTTTCTGGTCATGTGATGACTTGACCCTAGGATTCGTCATTTGATATTATGAGTTGTATAAAAAGAGTTGTAAGATTAGCAGGGTAGGTCCTATATGTTTTTGTCCAAGTTATGAGAGGTTTCTACAAGTCGTACTGACATGTTACAAGTTGTAGGGTATGAATCTTATCCAGACCAGTGCATACATTATTTCAGACAATGTTTTGAGTCACTATGTTAAGTCGTAACCAGATATTAGGAGTTATAAGATGACTCGTGACGACCAATGGTCAAGTTTCTATAAGTTTAATTGTGGGGCCTATTGGCCTTTTCCCTCTTAAAACTTCCAACACAAGACTTATAACCTAAGAAGAGGCATTATTTTGCCCTACTTTCAATCAATTAACAACACTCTTTCTCCTCTCATCCTTACAAACAACAAGACTATGGTGCTCGATTCTATTCGTGCATAAGAAAGATAGAACTCTCATAAACTTCCAGCTCACAACTCATAACCAGATATTCATATTCAGAATCAAGCTACAGATTCAGCAGATCAACCAGGAGTAACTTAGAGATCTCTTAGATAAGGGTTTAATTAGACCAAGTATTTCCCCATGGGGCGCTCCAGTTATATTCGTGCATAAGAAACATGGAACTCTTATAATGTGTATAGACTATAGACAGCTAAACAAGGTTATCATCAAGAACAAGCACCCCATTCCTAGAATTGATGATTTGTTCGATCAGCTTTAGGGTGCTCGGTGGTTTTCCAAGATTTACCTTAGGTCAGGATACCACCAGTTAAAACTCAAGAAGTGCAACATTCTGAAGATGGTTTTCCTAACAAGGTACGATCATTTTGAGTTCGTGGTTATGTCGTTTGGACTAATAAATACTCATGTAGCCTTTATGGACTTGATGATCAGGGTCTTCAAGCAGTACTTGGATATGTTCTCTATTGTCTTCATAGATGACATACTGGTATATTCTCGGAGTGAGGAGGAGCATGCAATTCATTTGAGGATAGTGTTTCAAACCCATAAAGACCGTCAATTTATGCAAAGTTTAGTAAGTGTGAGTTTTAGTTAGATTCTATTACTTTTTTGAGGCATGTCATTCCAGGGGACGATACTCATGTGGATCTTCAGAATACTAATGCAGTGAAGCATTGGCCTAAACCCATCACTCCATCTGACATCGGAAGCTTTTTGGGTTTGGCTGGGTATTATAGAAGATTTGTTGAAGGATTTTCCTCCATATCTGCACCATTGACTTAGCTAAAATAAAAGAAGGTGAAGTTTATATGGTCTAATAAATGTGAGAAGAGTTTCCAAGAATTAAATGATAGATTAACTTCAGAACCAGTGTTAGCCCTGCTAGATAGGTTAGATGGATTCGTGGTGTATTGTGATACTTCCAGAGTTGGGTTGGGTTGTGTGTTGATACAAAATGGAAGAGTAATAGCATATGCCTCCAGAAAACTTAAGGATCACGAAAAGAACTACCCAACTCATGATTTGAAGTTAGCTGCTGTGGTGTTTTCTCTAAAGATTTGGAGGCACTACCTTTATGAAGTGCATGTTAATGTTTTCACTGACCACAAAAGTCTTTAGTATGTATTTTCAAAAAGAGAGCTAAATCTTCATCAAAGAAGGTCGTTGAAGTTATTGAAAGATTATGACATGAATATGTTTTATCATCCAGGTAAGGCTAATATGGTGACAGACACACTAAGTGGGTTATCTATGGCTAGTGTGTCTCATGTGAAAGAGGAAGAATGGAAGTTGTCCAAACAAGTACATAGGTTGGCCCATTTGGGAGTATGTTTGCTCAACACAGATGATGGGGGAGTAGTGATTCAGAACAGTTAGAAGTCATCTCTGTAGTGTAATTAAAAGAGAAGCAACATAATGATCCCTTAGTTAGCAAAATATTAGAAGTCATCTAACAGTAGAAGGTTGAGGTTTTCTCTCAAGGGGGAGATGATGTACTTCGCTATCAAGGTAGGCTTTAAGTTTCCAATGTAGATGGATTATGTAATACCCCATATTTCCCTAACATGATTTAAGTCCCAATACATGAGTATTCATATATAAAATTTTTGAAACACTCATTATTTTCTAGTTTAGAGCTTGCCATTGCGTAGAAAATTCAATTAGCTTTCCAATGATATAAAATTCGCCCAAATTCGATAACCGAGTAAGAAGTTATGGTGATTTTAAGTTTCAGTCATTAAACCCTATCATTTTAACCCTTAGCGCATCGTGGAGCAGGCCAATTTCCCATTCGGTAAATTTCAGTGGGCCTCCGTGATGTTGGCGCATCATACCATAGGCTCAGTTTAGAATTGTCAATTTCCAGTGATGCCACACGATACCACCGCATTGCGGTGAGATTACAGGTCACATACAAGGTGGAAACGCGATTGCACCACATTGCTCCACAGTGAATTTTCCCAGTTGTCCAATTCTACTGACATGGTGCGATAGCGCCAGTGGTGTTTTTTGGAAAAATTCGACAAAAATCAAAAGTGTCGCCCAGGGTTAAAATATCCCTTTCCCATTATTTTAATCCACTCAGGTGTGATATTTAAATGTTTTAAGTTCATTATTTACTCAATTTTCCCCCAAAAATTCAAGAGCTTTCTCTCTAAAATACAAACCCTAGCTCTCAAATTCGAGGCCAACCCTTAAGAATTCACCAAGAACTTAAAGAAATTCATCAGTTAAGGTATGTTAGATGTTCATCCATGGATTCCTTTCATCCATGGAGTCCAAGTAACCTATTGAAATTTCAAGTTTTGATATTTTTAAGTTATCTAATTTTAAATTATGATTTCATCCATGAATCTCCATGTACTTTTGATTTTATACCATGATATCATGAAATTATTGTTATTATTCAATCCTCCATGTTTTAATATAATTATTTATTGAATTAAACCATGATTTAATACCATTACATCAAATTCATGTTATTTCTACAAGTTCCATGACATTCCTATGATTTTTTTAATCCATGAACTACAAGTGTTTGATAAAATGCCTATAAGAGTGATTGATTTAATAAAAGCCTTCAGGTTTTGTCCCCCAAGCTTTAGTGTCATTTTACTATTGTTGTTTTGAGTCTAGGGGTATTGAATACCCCAAAACCATAGTTGTTTATTTAGTCTAGTCTCAATACATTATAGAATAGTCTTCAGAACATACTATGAGCATTATCAGAATAGTCAAATATCAGTCAGTTAAACTCAGAATAGTCTAGTATTTTAGTGTCTTTCAGTTAGGAGTAGGATTTAGAACTGAGTGAGTGTAGGGATGGCGAATTTCCCGTCAGATAGGCAGAGTTGTTAGTAGCAGTTCCTATACTCCAGACTACGTAGCCAAAGTAGGATATGAGAAGTCACCCATCAGATTAGGCTTGACTATCTCGAAGGGGTCACCCGTCAGTTCAGGCTTGACACCTCTAGTCCTTTGGAAGTTATATCAGTTTAGTAGATCCACATAACCAGTGTTAGTACCCTTGGCACGGTATTAACACCCTTTCAATTAGGGTTATAGGTTGGACCCCGATTAGCTCAAATTAGGGAATATCTGTTAGATGATACCTCCCATAGTCTCAAATACAGACTCAAATACAGTCTCAGTTGCAATCCCAGTTCATTTATTCAGTCTTGGTGTTGTTTGACCAAAGCATATAGATTTTAGTTATTTTAGTATTTGAGTTTACGAATTTTACTCAGTTCATGTTATATGTTTGGTCATGCATCCTCAGTATCTATAGATTTTCACGTGTCTTTAGTATTTATGAATTTTTATGCATACACAGTATTTACAGATTTCCACATACTCCCAGTACCTACAGACTTTATGCTCTCTATTCAGTACTCCAAGTTTTACATGCGTATTCAGTTAATTATTAGTTCTATTCATGAAACCATGCATATCAGCCTACCTCATTTAGCATACAAGTACATTTAAAGTACTAATTGCATACCTTTTCTTCTGTGCTATGAGATATTATATCATAGGTTTTGATGCTCAGTTCCTGGCTTACGATTAGACTTATCAGATCCTCAGCAGTAGTAGTGGTGAATCCTCATACTTTGAGGACAGGTTTACTTTATTTTATGTGTAAGTCTAATAGTTAGTAGGGGCATATCCCATCAACTCACAGTCATTCAGTTTTAGAGACTTATCACACATTAGATTCAATTATTCAGTATATAGACATTATAGTTAGTTATCTAGTTTATCAGTAATTTATCAGATTCAGTCAGTTATTTCTACAGACTCATATTTCAGTTTTGAATGTTGTTATTAAAACCTTATGGCATGTCAGTATTCTTTCATATTTATGATCATGTTTCCGGTGCTCATAGAAGGTAATAGCTCATGGGTTAGCTTGTGGTCCATCGGGACTGTAAGCACCGCGTGATGCTTAGGGTATGCTCTTGGGGTGTTACAAACTTGGTAGCAGAGCCTAAGATTTTAAAGTATCCTAGAAAGTCTGAAAGCCACGTCATTTGGAGTCTTGTGCATGGGTGTGTAACGCGCCACACTTATGGATGAGAGGCTACAAGGCATTTAGAAAAAGTTTCCCTTCTTGCAGTATTCATGTCGTGCGAGTGAGTATGAGCTCAAGTTAAACTCCCTGTCTAATCCAATTCTTCTTTCCGTTTATAGAACATGCCTCCTAAGAAGAACGGAAGAAGAACAGGAAACTATCCAGCCCCTCAGCCCGTCCAAGTAGATCCTCTAGACGAGCATGTCTCTTACGTAGAATTCATAGTTGCGTTCACCACTCTAATGAATTTTGTAGCAGCAAAGAATAAATGACCAGCTTCTGTTCCGACCAACCTAGTGGCCAATACTACTAAAACCCGAATTTAGGATTTCACCTAGATGAATCCTCCTTTTTTCACGAGGCCAAATCTATAGAGGATCCACGGGAATTCTTAGATATGGTTCAAAAGGTCACAGATACTATGGGGGTGACATATCGTCAGAATACTGAGTTAGCTGCATATCAGTTACAGGATGTAGCCCATATTTGGTTTAAGCAGTGGAAGTTTGATAGGGGTGTAGATACAGGGCCTGTAGAATAGAAAGAGTTTGCCATAACTTTCTTAGACAGATTCTTCCCATTGAAGTTGAGGGAGGCCAAGGTGTTAGAGTTTATTAACTTAAGGCAGGGCAGCATGAGTGTGAGGGAGTATTCCCTCAAGTTTACTTAGTTAGCTAGATATGCTCCTCATGTGGTAGCTGATAACAGGTCTAAGATGAGTAAGTTTGTGTCTGGCGTAACTAATAGTATGGTCAAGAAGTGCAGGACCGCAATGCTGATTAGTGAGATATACTTGTATAGGCTGATGGTCCATGCTCAACAGATAGAGGAGCAGAAGATAAAGAATAGGGATAGAGAAAACCAAAGGACTAGGATGGGTAGTTTTAACTTTAGTCAGCCAAAGTTAGAGGGTGGTAACCGTCCTCAATTTCATTAGAGGTCTTCATCCCCAGCACCCTCTTCGGTCAGTGCTCCCATACCTAAATTCAGAAATGATAATAGGGATACAACACCAAGATCTAAGTCTCAGGTCAGTGTTAGCAGTGCTCATACAAATTCTCTATGTCAGAAGTATGGTAGACACCATCAGGGTGAGTGTAGAGTGGGTAGTGATGTGTTCTTTAAGTGTGGCAAGCCAGGCCATCGGATTCAAGAGTGTAAGGTAGTTGCTCAGAAAGGTAGGGATGGCCACCAACAAGGCTAGTCCCATCAGTCATCATTTTCATTCGATCACCCAACTCAGTAGGGTGCCACTTCTAGTGCTACCAGTGGTCAGCGTCTGAACAGGTTATATGCTCTTTAGTCCTGCTAAGATCCGAAAAATTCTCTTGACGTAGTTACTGGTATGTTGCAAGTCTTTCACTTACATGTTTATGCCTTACTAGACCCTGGAGCTTCTCTTTCTTTTGTAACCCCATATATAGCTGTTAATTTCAGAGTTAGTCCCAAAACTTTAGCAGATCCCTTTTCAGTATCTACCCCAGTAGGTGTCTCTATTATAGCCAGACAGGTATATAGGAATTGTCCAGTCATAATATCTTATAAAGTTACCTCAATTGATTTAGTGGAGTTAGAGATGACGAATTTTGATGTCGTTCTCGACATGGATTGGCTCTACTCATGCTATGCCTTAGTTGATTGTAGAAACAGAATAGTTCATTTTTAATTCCTAAATGAACTAGTCCTTAAATGGAGGGGTAATACCATAGCTCTTAGGGGTTAGTTGATTTTATACCTTAGAGCGAGATAGATGATATCGAAGGGGTGTATTTACCATTTTGTGCAAGTCAAAGACTCTAACTCAAAAACTTTAACTCTTGAATCAGTTCCAGTAGAAAATGAATTCTCAAATGTATTTCCTGAACATCTTTCTAGAGTTTCTCCCGAAAGGGAACTCGACTTTGGAATAGACCTTCTTCCAGATACTCAGCCCATATCTATTCCACCATACAGAATGACTCCAGCTAAACTCAAGGAGTTAAAAGAACAGTCAAAGGATCTTCTAGATAAGGGATTCATTAGACCCAGCGTTTCCTGTGGGGTGCACCAGTCTTATTCGTGCATAGGAAAGATAGTTCTCTCAGAATATGCATAGACTACCGTCAGTTGAACAAAGTCACAGTCAAGAACATATATTTATTTCCTAGAATCGATGACTTGTTTGATCAATTTCAGGGTGCTAGCTATTTTTCAAATATAGACCTCAGATCAGGCTATTATCAGCTCAGGGTCAGGGAATGTGACATTTCAAGAATAGCTTTTCAAAATTGGTATGGTCACTTTGAATTTCTAGTTATGTTCTTTGGTCTCAAGAATGCCCCATCAGCCACATGGACTTGATGAACAGAGTGTTCAAGTAGTACTTGAACATCTTCATCATAGTCTTTATTGATGACATCTTGTTTATTCCCGTAGCAAAACTGACCATGCAAACCATCTCAGAATTGTGTTGCAGACTTTTAGAGCTTACCAGTTATTTGCTAAATTCAGTAAGTGTGAATTCTGGCTAAGATTAGTAGCTTTTCTTGGACATATTATTTCTGGTGATGGCATTAGAGTTGATCCTCAAAAGAGTGAGGCAGTGAAAAACTAGCCTAGACCCATCTCTCCATTAGACATCAGGAGTTTCTTGGGTTTAGCTAGCTATTACCGTCGGTTTGTTAAGAATTTTCATTTATTGCATCCCCTATGTACAAATTAACTCAAAAGAAAGTTAAGTTTCAGTGGTCAGATTTATGTGAGAAGAGTTTTTCAGGAGTTGAAGACTCGACTCACCTCAGCCCCAGTTCTTACCTTTCTAGATGGTTCAGATAGGTTTGTTATGTACTGTGATACAACCAGAGTAGGTTTTAGTTGTGTCCTCATGCAGAGAGATAAGGTTATAGCCTATGTCTCCAGACAACTTCAATCCCATAAGAAAAATTATTCAACTCATGATCATGAGTTAGCAGCAGTAGTTTTTGCCTTTAAGATTTGAAGGCATTACTTATATAGGGTGCACGTAGATATGTTCACTAATCATAAGAGACTACAGTATGTGTTCTCTCAGAAAGATTTAAATCTGAGTCAGAGAAGGTGGTAAGAATTATTGAAGGATTATAACATGAGTGTTTTGTATCATTTAGGAAAGGCTAATAAAGTGACTGATGCTCTCAGTAGGTTGTCTATGGGTAGTGTTGCTCATATTGAGTATGGTAAGAAGAAGTTAGCTCAGAAAGTTTATCAGTTTGCCCAACTAGGTGTCCACTTACTTGATTCAGCAGAAGGTAGTGTATGGGTGCAGAGTAGCTCAGAATCATCTCTAGTTTTTAAGGTAAAGGGAAAGCAGGATAAAGATCCCAGTCTAGTTATGTTGAAAGAATCAGTCAGAGACAAGAAAGTGATGGTTTTCTCCCAAGAGGGAGATGGTGTGCCTATGTATGCCTAGTGTAGATGACTTGAAGCAATGAATTCTTGCAGAAGCGCATGGTGCGCGCTACTCTATTCATCCAGATGCCACTAAGATGTACTGCGAGTTATGGGAGATCTATTGGTGGAGTAGGATAAAGAGGGATATGAGGGATGGCATCTTCCCTGTCAGATAGGTAGAGTCGTTAGTAAAGGTCCGTCAAATTAAGCTTGACTATCTCTCAGGGGTCACCCATCAGTTCAGGCTTGACACCTCTAGTCCTTTGGAAGTTATATCAGTTTAGTAGATCCACACAGCCAGTGTTAGTACCTTTGGCACGGTATTAACACCCTTCCAACTAGGGTTACAAGTTGGACCCCGATTAGCTCAAATTGGGGAATGTCGGTTAGATGATACCTCCTACAGTCTCAGATACAAACTCAAATATAGCCTTAGTTACAATCTCAGTTCAGTTATTCAATCTTGGTGTTGTTTGACCAAAGCATACAGATTTTAGTTATTTCAGTATTTCAATTTATGAATTTTTCTCAGTTTATGTTATATGCTTGGTCATGCATCATCAGTATCTACAGATTTTCACATGTCTTCAGTATTTACGGATTTTCATGCATACTCAGTATTTATAGATTTCCACATACTCCCAGTAGCTACAGACTTTATGCTCTCTATTCAGTACTCCATGCTTTACATGCATATTCAATTAATTATTAGTTCTGTTCATGAAACCATGTATATCAGCCTACCTCATTTAGCATACCGGTACATTTAAAGTACTGATCACATACCTTTTCTTTTGCGCTATGATGTATTATATCATAGGTTCTAACATTCAATTCCCAGCTCACGATTAGACTTATTAGATCCTCAGCAGTAGCAGTGGTGAGTCCTCATACTTCAAGGATAGGCTTACTTTATTTCATGTCACAATTTAGTAGTTAGTTGGGGCTTGTACCATCAACTCACATTCATTCATTTTTAGAGGCTTATCAGACATTAGAGTCAGTTATTCAGTATCCAAACATTACAGTTAGTTATTTAGTTTATTAGTCTTTGATTAAATTTAGTCAGTTAATTCTATAGACTCATATTTCAGTTTTGAATTCAGTTATTAAAACCTTATGGCATGTCAGTATTCTTCAAAATTTATGGTCATGTTATCCAGTGCTCACAGCAGGTACCAGCTCATAGATTAGCTTGTGGTCGCTCAGGACTGTAAGCACCATGTGACACCTAGGGTATGATCTCAGGGCCTTATAGATTGAGGGAAAAGAAATTAGCTGAGGCTCATGGTTTGAAGTATTCTATTCATCCTGGTGCTAATAAGATGTATTGTGATTTGTGAGAAGTTTATTGGTGGAATGGTATTAAAAGGGACATAGCAGAGTTTGTAGCCAAGTATCCCAAGCAGCAAGTTAAGGTTGAACACCAGAGACCGGGTGGTACTACAGGAGATCATTATCCTTACTTAGAAGTGGGAAGTAATGAATATGGATTTCATCATCGGGTTACCTCGTATAAGATGTCAGCATGATTTAATTTGGGTCATAGTCATCAGAATGACCAAATCGGCCTTTTCTTGACCTGTTAGGACTTCATATACGATGGAAGATTATGCTAAAATATACAATCATGAGTCATTAAGGCTTCATGGGATAACTTTGTCCATCATTTTAGAAAGAGGCACGTAATTCACTTCATAATTTTGGCAATTATTGCAGAAGTGTCTTGGTACAAAGGTTAAACTTAGCACTACTTTTCATCCGCAGAAAGATGGTCTGGATAAATGCATAATTCAGAGATTGGAATATGTGCTAAGAGCATATGTTTTAGACTTTAAAGGAAGTTTGGATGATCATCTACCTTTGATCGAGTTTTCTTATAATAATAGTTGTCATGCAAACATTCAGGTGGCTCTATTTGAAGCATTATATGGGTGTAGGTGTAGATCTCCCATAGGATGGTTTGAGGTTGGTGAAGCGGCATTAATAAGGCCAAACTCTATTCTTGAAGCTATGGAAAAACTTTAGTTTATTTGTGAAAGACTAAAGACTACTCAGTGCCTTAATAAATCATATGCAGATGTAAGAAGGAGAGAGCTCAAGTTTAAAGTGGGTGATTAGGTATTTTTGAAAGTGTCTCCTATAAAAGGGATAATGAGATTTGGAAAGAAATGAAAGTTGAGTCCGCGATTTGTTAGTCCGTATGGGATAGTAAAACATGTAGAAGAGGTCTCTTACGAATTGGACCTTCTACTGGAGTTAGTTGCAATTCACCCAGTTTTCCATATTTTGATGCTTAATTAGTGCATTAGACATCCATCCTTAGTTGTTCCCCTAGAAATTATTGGGGTCAAAGATAGCTTGTCATATGAAAAGATCCCCGTCGAGATACTTGATAGGTAAGTTTAAAGACTAAAGAATAAGGGTGTAGTGTCAGTAAAGGTTCTTTGGAGGAACCAATTGGTTGAAAGAGCCACTTGGGAAGCTGAAGCAGACATTATCACTAAGTACCCTCATCTCTTTTCTTCCGATTCATTTCCTACCAAAGGTATATCGTTCTTTCCAGGAAATTATTTCTTTTTAAGTTTGTTTAAGTATTCCTAGATCCTATCATGTGTTTGTGGGTCTTGAAATCCTAGTGATAAGTTATGAGCTTGATTATAAGGTTAGTGTGGGGAAGTCGATTTTGTTCAAAGATCCATATCTGAAATGAGTCTCATTTGAGGATGACTATTTTCAATGGGGAGATATTGTAATACCCCATTCTTTCAAAGGTCACTGTGGAACCTATGACTCATTTCTTAAGTTATGAAGACTCATAACGAGTCATATGGTGTAGTCGTAACTAAGACAATATGAAATGATTGAAGTGTTTCCTTGGGTACGACTCGACCCTAATAGTCATAAGGAGACTAATGAATTATATAGTCTAGTCATGACTAACTCAGTGAAAAGGCCAAAAAGTTTCTGGTCAAGCAACGAATCAACCCTAAAAGTCATCACTTGATGTAACGAGTCATATAAGAAGAGTCGTAAGGTTAGCAGGGCAGGTTCTCTAAGTTTTGTCCAGGTTACGAGAGGTTACTACAAGTCATAGTGACATATTATGAGTTGTAGGGTATGATTCGTATCCATACCAGTGCATACATTCCTTGTTTCTGCCAAGTGTAATACCCTGTACTTCTACCTAGCTTATAATCATCCCAGAAATGTTAAAGACTTGTTTTAAAGATGAATACACTTTTATACATGTGGTATTTTCAAGATTTTTAGTTTTTTCATCTGGCAAATTGAATAAGTTTTCCATCAATACCAAATTCACCCAAATCCGACACTCGGGTAAAGAGTTAGAGCCATTTTAATAAGACAATGTCCCACCTAAGCCATCAGCGAGTCGCGGAGCAGATCAAAATGGTAAGTTTCAATTTCCACTGTTTCTCTGTGATAGTGGCGCATCGCGCCAAACTTCCAGGTCGCAAACAAAGTGACAGCACGATAGCTCTACATTGCATCGTTAGCCCAGGTCCTAGTTCTCAAAAATAAAATATGCATCCAAGGGTTAAAAGGGTCAATTTCTCAACCCTATATAAACTTAATAACACGTGATTCAGCCATATTTCACCCAAAATATATGGTTTCTCTCAAGTTTATCTAAACAACAAGCTAGGGTTTTCAATTGGGGATTCAAATCCAAGACTCAAATTCAAGAATCTATCCGTCAATCTTCATAGAATCAAGAACTAAGGTATGCAAAATGTTCATTGATGGATTCCTTTCATCCATGAAGCTCAAGAATCCTCTTTTAAACTATAAATTGTAATGTTTATGTTGTGGGTTGATTGAAATCATGATAGTGTTGTTGTATGATTCCCAAGTTGTGGTTTTTATGTGTTTGTCTTGAAATTATGTTAGTATGTAAGATGAAATCGATGAATTGAGTGGTTTATCATATGCAGTTTGATTAATACACCTATGCCCTAAGTGTGCATGAATAGTGTTGGATAATATGCCCCAATGAATGAATGATAATCATGTACTTAGTTTCCATGTGTCAAGATTATGTCATGTCTCTTAAGTTATGCTATACCTATTTGATTAAAATGCTTCCCATGCTAAACCTATGCATTGTGATTGCTTAGTGAGATGTTTATAAGATTAGAAGCATGAAATTATGCCATGTTTATACGCATTACTATCCATGTACAACATTATGATGATCATGTGCTTCATGAAATTCCCAACTATGAAATTATAAAATTGTTGATATTGGTTATGTGATCAAAAGTGTCAAGCCTTGTCAGTTTAATTTTATCGAGTCCTGCGGGTACTTGTACCCAACAATTTAGTTGTGTGCCAAAAGCCATTTAATGTTTTCACGATAATCTCAGTCAAGCCATGATGAATAGAATTTAGTTAGTCTCATGACTCAGGAAAACTCAGTAAATTCAGTATCAATCCAGTCTCTTCCAGAAATCTCAAAAATTTCAGTAATCTCAGTGACCTCAGTGGTCTCAATAACATCAGTAATCTCTATAATCTTAGCAATCTTAGAAATCTTTGTGAACTCAGTTAGTTATCAGATATCAGTAGTATTCCATCAGTTATGGAATTCAAGAAACCCAGTTATTGTACAGTTCAGTTAATCATGTTCAGAGTTGCACCGAGTGAACCCAAAGATGGGAAAACACGTTTTCAGATTAGGGTGTGATTCTCAGCAGTCATCCTTGCGTTCCAAAACTATGTAGCCAGCATAGGTTGAGACATTAACACTATTAGATGAGGGTTGATGAGGTAGATAAACATTGTCAAATGATGGTCCCACCGTTCTCTTTTAGGGGACACTATCAGATGAGGGTCATCCATGGCTTGTCCTTACCAGTGGTGCGGTATTGACACCCTTCCAATTGGGGTTACAGATTGGACCCCAACTCAGTCATAATGGCATTCCAGGGGCATGTCGGTTAGATAACTACTTCCCATAATTTTAGTTACAGAATCAAGACTGTAAGATATAGTCATTTAGTTTCAGTAATAGAACTCAAATAGTTCTACAAAACTCAGGATTGTTAGATACAGTCAACTCAGTACAGTGTGGAACTCAGCTAGTTCCATCAGTATTAGGACTGTCTGATACAATCACTCATGTTATCAATACTCAGACTCAGTAATCATGTTATCACGAACTCAGTTAATAGTATATTAATTATACGAAACTCATGTTATCAATATTCAGACTCAGTACTGTCAGATACAGTCAATTAGACCGGTTTCTCATAATCAAAACTATCAGAAATAGTCTTTTCTATATTAGTGATACAACATCAGTCTCTCAGTATTCAGTAGATTCAATCATTCATATTCAATATCCCAGTATTAGTACTCAGATATCATTAAACCCATGTTATCAAAATTTATGAGTCAACGTTATCATGATCTCAGTTACAATTACGTATTCATACATGTATTCTCACATTCATATTATTCAGTTAGTTATTATTGTTCATGTATATGAACCATTACATTCAGCCTACCTTACTTGCATACCAGTGCATTCAACGTACTGATGCATTTGCGCTATAGTGTTTTACACCATAGGTTTAGAAGTACGAGCTCCCGAGCATCCTTAGTAGATCAGACGTTCAGCAGCCAGACTAGTAGTGAGTCCTCATCTCTCAAGGACATGATCATTTATTAATTATCTTATTAAGTAATTTGTTAGTTAGAGTTAGTTGGGGACATGTCCCATTAACTCTACAGATTTCAGATAGTTTAGAGGCTTTCGTACTTGAGTATTTTCACACTACAATATATTTCAGTTTATCTCAGTTTTGGGTATTGTTATACCCTATTACAGACATTGTATTATATTCAGTATTAGTTCAGTTTTAAACCTTATGTCCTAACAACTTATATTCCACATAATTTCAGTAGATTATTTAGTACTCACTTACAGATATCAGTCATGGGTTTGCTTGTGGTCCTTCAGGATCATGAGCATCGTGTAGCGTTCTGGGTACCAGATTTGGGGTGTTACAAACTTGGTATCAGAGCCTAAGGTTCAATAATATCCTAGAAAGTCTAAAAACCCGCATCTAGTAGAGTCTTGTGTATAGGTGTGTTGTGCACCATACTTATGTGCAGGAGGCTATGAGATGTTTTAGGAACAACTTCCATTTTTTCATGTCTCTGATCATGCTATATTAAAGCTCTCTAAGAAACTCATATATATTCTCCTAATACTTCACTCATGTCAACTTCACCTTACTTTCAAGGTTACAGAAATCATGAAAGGTCAAAGTCCTAGAGATAGGGCTTTTTTAGATAGTCCCCGTAGATAGTTATGGGATTGCTCACAAGCTCAAAACTATCCCATCAGTTCAGTTGTGTTCCAGAGTTGTACAACTCTTATTCATGATCATGAGAACTCATACTTTATTAGATCCCTTCTTAGAATTCTATGATAGCATATGACCTAGAGTTAGAAGCATGAACTCAGGAGTTTAGTAGTAGTAGAGTTGGGATAACATTATCCAGGTTGAACATATTATGTATTCATGGGGATAGTTTTCCAGAGTAAATAAGTAGGCTTGAACAGTGCAAGCTAGCACTTAAGTTTATTAATTTAATACTAAGTATGAAGGTGTGGATATGAATTAGGTGATATGGTATTAGTAGTCTATAAAGAAATAGAACCAGATGATGTGTTTAGTAAGGTAAGCAGGTGTCAAATAAAGCGTAAGTATGTGATGATAATTGCAGTTCATTTCAGAGTTTAGTAAAGTGTTCATAGACTTATGATGATGGCTTAAAGCTAAGGGGGAGATGATAGATCAAGTGACTAATTCAGGCTCTCAGATTTCAATAGTAGTGCCAGTACGTATAGGAAAGCAGTAAGGGAAGACGATTCCTCAACTCATCCTTATCTCAGTATAGAGTCTCGTACCCCAGTCAGCATGATACCTACGCATGCTTCACATCTCAGTTCCATGAACACAACTTATATTCATATGCTTTCCATAGAATCATGTACAATTCCAGTTCCCAGCATAAGAAGTTCAGTTCTATTCCCCTCAGTATACAAATCGTGTCCCACGAATGCAGAAAAATCTAAACTCAGGTCATGCAGCTCATGACTCATGTACACATATCATGATTTACAGTATATTCAGCTTTCATGACTCATGATACGTCTTTATTGATCAGTTAAATTCAAACTGTGTTATGCATATCCTTAGTTTAGACCTCTTGGTGAATCCATGATATTTATATTCTATTCCTCAGGCTTTAGTCAAGTGTCCATTTTAGTTAGTGTCCATTCATGCTTTATGTCCTCCTAATTTAACCCTTCAGTGAGGTCTCTTTGTGAAAATAGTGTGGTGATTAGCATTCGCTTAGATGGGAGAGAGTAAATGCTTCATTATTAAGGGAAGATTGTTGCATGCTTATTTTACACAAGGGTGTAGTGATAAAGATAGTCTTGAATTTCATGTTAGTGTGCCAGTAAAGGGCTAGCAAGAGGTTGTATTTAGAAGTTGGAAAAGTACAGAGTGTGAGTGCGCATTCAGATTTTTGACTTATGTCAGTCCCTGTCATATAATTATCAAAACTCAGTTACCATGTCAGTTACATTTTTAGTGTTCAAAACTTAGTAATCAGTGTTCAATCTCAGAATTCAGTGCTTCAATATCAGTCTAAACCACAGTTATCCATGTCCATTCATCAGAACCCGGCACATAGTTACTATATAAGTCGCAGTTGTAATCTTAGTTTATAGGGTCAACTTCGATTCAGTAATCAGATCAGTAACTCGGTTCAGTTTTAGGTTGTCTTGGCCATAGCGTACAATTATCAGTTATCCAACTATAGGTATTTTAGTACCTCTGTTCATAGACTATTCTAGAATTTTGTTATACCCTTATACAGTTTTTCACAAATTCATGCCCAGTTACCTCATGTTACCCAGTCAACATTACCTTTTGTTATAATACTTTATAGTCTCAGTTCAGCTATTCAGACCAAGTACAGTTCAGTCTTACACGTCCAATATCAGCTATCAGCATCCAGTTAATTAGATAAGTTGGCATATCTATGCACTTGGGTTCATCACCCATGTGACTCTTTTCAGTAATATCAGTTGTAGTGCAAGAGGTTTAGTCATTTCATCTTAAATGGTGTTCGTAGGCCCCAACTCATCTTACCAAACTTTAGCCATGTGTTGATTTTTTTATTCAACTGTCTTGTTTAGACAAGGCCAAGATTTCCTTGCATCCTATAGTCATTAGAACTCTAAAGAAAAAATGTCATAGAAACACTCCAATTGAGTGTAAGTTTTCAGCATAAGTTAGTCCGCAAAGCCAGTACCTCAGTTTAGCAGTCAGACGGACAAGTTCAGATGGTCTGGTTTCCCCATATTTCCATCTAATCATACTATTTAGAATCTCATGAATGTGATTATTCTAAGATGGAACAACTAGGTATTTGCATGTTCGACTTGGTCCATATATCATGCATTAGTTTCAGATCCCAAATATTCAGTTAAGACTCAACTCGTCAATGCCTGGTGCATCGCTTCAGTTTCCTCAGCGACTCAGCCAACTCAGTGTTCTTTGAGGGACATAGTATCCCAAGGGGGATATACACTATGAACCCCCACAACTTTCAAGACAAGAACATCCCATTCTTTTTTCACGTAAGGAATCTAGTTTAGGAGTAGGGAGTACTCATAGGTTGACCCTCTAGCTCCAAAATCAGCCGTAAACCATGTAATCAATGGCTTAGTTCAGTTCACAAAAATTCAGTTCATGCTCCATGTTTTAGTCTCAGTTATGTCCTCATGTTCCCATTCATGCATACTCCTAGCATAATTATGGGTTCGCCGTATTTATGGCTTACGTGATGGGTTTTTTTGAACTTACTCAGTTCCACGTTCAAATTACCATTCAAACTTGGTATCTTTACCCTTACATGTTCAGTCGCATGTTCATGAGTTGGTTCAGTCATGTATTCATGCATCAAATATGCATGATCAGCTTATCAGTACTCTCAGACATGCATTCATGTATCAGCTCAGTCATAAAATCGTGCATCAGATATGCATGCTCAGTATGAATCTCAGTAATGTTAGTCAAGTAGTCATGTTTTAGTTGTTCATGTTCAGTATGTACTTCAGCTTATAGTTTCTCCCATCTCAATCAGTCTCATTCGAGGATGAATGTTTCCAAGGGGGAGATATTGTAATACCCCGTACTTCTACCTAGCTTAAAATCATCCCAGAAATGTTAAAGACTTGTTTTAAAGATGAATCCACTTTTATACATGTGGTATTTTTAATATTTTCACTTTTTTATGTGGGAAATTGAATAAGCTTTCCATTGATACTAAATTCACCCAAATTCGACACCCGGGTGAAGAGTTAGAGTCATTTTAGTAAGACAGTGTCCCACATAACCATCAGCGCATTGCGGACCAAGTCAAAATGGCAATTGTCAATTTCCAGTGGTGCTCCATGATAGTGGCGCATTGCGCCAAATTTCTAAGTCGCAAACAAAGTGGCAACATGATAGCTCTGCATTGCGCTGTCAGCCCAATTCCCAGATGGCAATTTCTAGTAATACAACGCGATAGCGGCGCGTCGTGCCAGCCTGCCAAATCGAGAAGGTTAAAATGGTCAATTTCTCAACCCTATATAAACCCAATAACATATGATTCAGCAATATTTCACCCAAAATATAGGGTTTCTCTCAAGAACAAGCTAGGATTTTCAATTGGGGATTCAAATCCAAGACTTAAATTCAAGAATCTCTCCGTCAATCTTTATAGAATCAAGAACTAAGGTATGCACAGTGCTCATTCATGTATTCCTTTCATCCATGAAGCTTAATAATCCTCTTTTAAACTATAAATTGTAATGTTTATGTTGTGGGTTGATTGAAATCATGATAGTGTTATTGTATGATTCCCAAGTTGCGGTTTTTATGTGTTTGTCTTGAAATTACGTTAGTATGTAAGATGAAATCCATGAATTGAGTGGTTTATCATGTGTAGTTTGATGAATACACCTATGCCCTAAATGTGTATGCATTGTGTTTGATAATATGCCCTAATGAATGAATGATGATCAAGTACTTAGTTTCCATGTGTCAAGATTATGTCATGTCTCTTAAGTTATGCTATACCTATTTGATTAAGATGTTTCCCATGCTAAACCTATGCATTGTGATTGCTTGGTGAGATGTTCATAAGATTAGAAGCATGAAATTATGTCATGTTTATATGCATTACTATCCATATACAACATTATGATGATCATGTGATTCATGAAATTCCAAACTATGAAATTATGAATTATTGATATTGGTCATGTGATCATAAGTGTCAAGCCTTGTTAGTTTCATTTTATCGAGTCCTGGGGGTACTTGTACCCAGTAATTTAGCTGTGTGCCTAGAGCCATGTCACATTTTCACGATAATCTCAGTCAAACCATGATCAGTAGAATTTAGTCAGTCTCATGACTCAGGAAAACTCAGTAAATTTAGTATTAGTCCAGTCTCTTATAGAAGTCTCAGTAATCTCAGTAGCTCAATAATCTCAGTGACCTCAGTGGTCTCAGTAATATCAGTAATCTCTATAATCTTAGTAATATCAAAAATCTCTGTGAGCTCAATCAGTTATCAGATATCAGTAGTATTTCGTAAGTCACAAAATTCAAGGAACCTATTTGTTATAAAATTCAGTTAATCATGTTCAGAGTCTATTTAGTTAGGAGTAGGAATTAACACCGAGTAAACCCAAGAATGGAAACACACGCTTTCAGATAAGGGTGTGATTCTCAGCAGTCATCCTTACATTCCAAAACTATGTAGCCAGTATAGGTTGAGACATCAACACTATCAGATGAGGATTGATGAAGTGGATAAACACTATCATATGAGGGTCCCACCATTCTCTTTTAGGGGACACTATCAGATGAGGGTCACCCATAGCTTGTCCTTACCAGTGGCGTGGTATTGACACTCTTCCAATTGGGGTTATAGATTGGACCCAACTCAGCCATAATAGCGTACCAGGGGCATATCGATTAGATAACTACTTTCCATAGTTTCAGTTACAAAATTAGGACTGTCAGATATAATTATTCAGTCTCAGTAATAGAACTAAGATAGTTCTACAAAACTCAGTACTGTCAGATACAGTCAACTCAGTATAGTGCGAAACTCAGCTATTTCCATCAATATCAAGATTGTCAGATGCAGTCACTCATGTTATCAGTACTCAAACTCAGTAATCATGTTATCACAAACTCAGTTAATAGTATATCAATTATACAAAACTTATGTTATCAGTTTCAGACTCAGGACTGCCAGATACAGTCAATCAGACCAGTTTTTCATAATCAGAACTATCAGAAATAGTCTTTCCTGTATTAGTGATACAATATCAGTCTCTTAGTATTCAGTAGATTCAGTTATCATATTCAGTATCCCAGTATTAGTACTCAGATATAAGTAAACCCATGTTATCAGAATTCCTGAGTCAGCGTTATCACGATCTCAATTACAGTTACGTATTCATGCATATATTGTTACGTTCATATTATTCAGTCTGTTATTATTTTCCATGCATATGAACCATTACATTCAGCCTACCTCACTTTCATACTAGTACATTCAACGTACTAACGTATTTGGGCTATGGTGTTTTATACCATAGGTTTAGAAGTACGAACTCCCGAGCATCCTTAGTAGATCAGACATTCAGCAGCCAGACTAGGAGTGAGTCGTCATCTCTCGATGACATGATCATTTATTTATTATATCATTAAGTAATTTATTTGTTGCAATTATTTAGGGATATATCCCATTAACTTTATAGATTTCAGACAGTTTAGAGGCTTTCAGACTAGAGTGTTTTCAGACTATAGCATGTTTCAGACAGTTCATCTCAGTTTTGGGTATTGTTATACCCCATTACAGATATTGTATTATATTCAGTATTAGTTCAGTTTTGAACCTTATGGCCTTACAACTTATATTCTACATAATTTCAGTAGATTATTCAGTGCTCAGTTACAGATATCAGTCATGGGTTAGCTTGTGGTCCTTCGGGGTCATGAGCACCGTGTAGTATTTTGGGTACCAGATTTGGGGCGCTACACCAAGGTTATGAGTCACTAGGTCAACTCATAACCAGATGTTATTAGTTGTGAGATGACCCGGGACGACCAATGGTCAAGATTTTGTAAGTTCAGTTGAGGGGCCTTTTGGTCTTTTCCCCTCTTAAAACTTCCAACCCACGACTTATAATGTAAGAAGAGGTGTTATTTCCCCTATTTTCAATCGATTAATAATACTTTTTCTCCTCCCATCCTTAAGAACAACAAGACTAGGGTTTTCTCCCACAAAGACATCTCTCAAGTCTCTATGTTCAGGTTCTCTTCACAAGTCAAGTAAATCCAAGTAAGTGAGGGATACTCTTTCATCCTTTTGCTAAAAAAACTTCATATTTAAAATTTAATTTATATGTTTTGTTTAGGGTTCATACCCAAGTTCTCATATTCTTGAAGTATAACATTACCATGTGATTGAAGGATTTAAGTGCATAACAGTTTTCATCTTATCATGTATTGACTTGCAAGATTGATATTGTGATTTGAATTTCATTAGTTTGACTTAAATTTTGATGAAAGATTTCAATGTGAGTATTGAGAATGATATTTTGTTGTAAGTTCTATGAAAAGAAAGAATGAATTTCAAGGCTTAAGCATAAGCACTGAGTTTAAAAGAAACCTACATTTGAAGCTTTAGTTTCATGTAATACATCATGATTAAAGTTTAGATTGATCTTTTGATATAAGATAAGACATAAAATCCATAAGTATTCCTTCTGATTATGATTTAAGTATAGAGAAACATAATTGGTTTTTCTGTCTATAAACTCTTATGCTATTTTAAGGTGAATTTCTTAAGTATGAGCCTATACATATATTTTTGGGAGTAGCATTTAGCACCGAGAGGGAAATGTGGATGACGTATTCTAAATTCCTAGAAACTATGAGCCATCGTAGGTTTAAGAGACCTCATCAGGGAGTGTCTACTTTTCCAACATGGATGAAGTATAGTGATCACTTAAGGTTCTATTTCGATGGCAAGGTAGGACAACTCTCTCTAATATAGGTAAGACGTTGGACTCCACGGTATCTCACATTGTTTATGTTTGTTAGAAGAATCTCCCATAAGAAAGCCTAAAAGAAAAGATTTTAGAAACTAAGTGTAATGACTCACCAAGCTTATTCAGTGTGCTTTATTATTCATGTTTTATCATCATGTAGTTTTTAGTTTTATTCATGTTCAAGGAGAGTCATTTCCACTTATCATGCATGATTTGAAAATATATTCAGTTCTTATTTTACGTATGCATTCACCCCCATATACTCAATACATTCTAAAGTACTGACCCACACATATATTTTTATGTGCTACATTGTCTTATAATGTAGGTTCTTGTGCTCATTTTCAATAACACGATTGATCACGGGCATCGCTTTCCGCATCCCAACATTTGGTGAGTCCTCATAGTCCGAGGACATAGCTTATCAGACTCTTAATCATTATGAATGTTACTTTAGCTATTTGATTTTAATTTATATTTAGGTCAGCTGGGGTCTGTCCCAGTGGCTCTCTAGTTAAAAGTAGAGGCTTTGTTAGACTACGTATCTTTTAGTTTAAAGAGTTTATTTGAGATTTCAAAATTTTAAGTTGAGAATAAGATCTTAAGTTGTTTCTTCCCGTATTTATATGTATGTGTTAGTCCACCTTCCATAAGAGGTTCACATTACATAGATGTTAAGGATTAGCTTAGGGCTATTCGTAGTCCTAGGCACTATGTGAAGTCCAAGGGGATACTCCTGGGGCATTATATTTAATCTTAATAGTTGAACTAGAATTTGATAGTTACTTAACACTAGTCTATATGGGATCTATACTTGAATTTTAAAGACTATTTTACTACTTGGTGGATCACGTACACTTGTGTGTGTGGTTGAGCGCAACATGAATCAAGAGAACCTGAAGCACTGGGGCATTAACTGAACCCTATGAAACCTGAGCTGGCCCCATATCTCCTTTTTGATAATCATCTTTGGAATACACAACCTCGGGCTCAGGAGAGGCCTCCTTAGCTCGTTCTTTAGCTAGGGCAGCTCCTAGTGCCCGTTATCTACCTTTAGGCTATCTACGACCCTTACCTTACCCTCTGATCTGGGTCCATCCTCGGGTGCTTCTCAGCATACCTAACCTCTCAGGATCTAATTCTCACCATCTACGTAGAAAAAGGTGGAACACAATTTAGAACATTAGGTAAGAACAACCCGCACATTTGGGAACCAAAATAGAGAAGTTTATCCTAAAGAAAAATTATATCCTCTTGAAGATAGATACTATCGTGCTCCATTTTTCTCGCAAAAAGTGAGATTCGATGTGACAACTCTTTTTAGAATATTTAAAGAGTGAAGAGCCACCATCTAATTAATTAAGGTGCGTTAGGTCACTATTTCAGACTAATCACGAACCAGTTTATTAGTCTACTTCATTGGAAATTGGGTAAGGTTCAAATTACCTCAAAAGGAAGGTGTTAGGAACCTTTCGAGGTCCATAAATATGGTTTCCAGCTTAATTTCTATTTACATGGAGATTCTATGTGATAAACAAAGGCCACTTATTTTTATAAACTTAATGTCGCTAAGCGATAAAATAATAAATAAACAAGGCATGCAACTTGGTTATATTTAAATTACTAATTATCTAAGTGATAAAATGAATAAAAAGATATAAATTAGATAAGCAAGAAGACAGAAGAGACACAATTTATATAGCAAAATTTATTATATAAGCGAACCTAAACTACCTCAAATAATTAAAACAATCAAAGTAAATAAATGAATCCAATGGTTGGATGAGGATTTATTATTTATTATTTGGATCAGCACCCGACTTATTAACAGGAGAAAATATCGTATGTCACATTGTCAAATCATGCTTGGGTCAACTTCCATAATTTTCGAATGTCTACCCACCCCACCTAGTTTGTTTCTTAAATTTAAAAGCTTTCTATAAGATGTTCCCTAAAATGCATACTCGTCCCAACTTATTGTCCAATAGGCATTGGACTTTCTAATTTGGATTAACGATCTAGACAAAAAAAACTAGAATTCTTAATTTGACTCAAGGCTCACGTCAAACAAAGCACATTGGACTAGCACGTAGCATATAATGATTTCAAACAAGCCTCTTGATATTAAAGGTTGGTTTCGCGATTAACATGCTTAAACAACAATTACTTATTTTTTCTATAGTTAAAGCCTATAGGCGTGACGTCTAGGTGACAAATAGTTATTTGCACCACCAGTTCAAAATGTCAAAACTTAATAGACATGTTGGGAATTTAGATAAGCGTGATGCCAATTGATTCCAATCTGTTAAAAATTAGTTAAACATGTTAAGAATTAAAATTTAGTTGCTAGGAATATTATTAAAGTGCTAAAAACTATAATTTAAATTCTGAAAGTTAAAATCTAGTTGCTGAAAAATATAATTTAAATACTCTGAAAATTAAAATTAGATGCTAAAAATAGGTTAAGTATGCTTAAATTTAATTTACATACTAAAAATGATCTAAATGTGCTGAAAAGTATATTGAAGTGCTGAAAAAGTAAATTAAAGTGTTGAAAACTGAATTTCAATTGTTGAAAGTACTTATTTAAGGTTAAAGTTAACATTTTTGCGTTGAAAGAACATTATTTAACTGCTGGAAAGTTCAACTTGCTGAAAATAATATGTAAGGCTAAAAATTCAGCTTTAGTTGCTGAAAATTGTCTCTCACTGCTGAAAATTAATAAAATATTGCTGAATTTAAATTAATTGAAAAAAGGCTGGTTTTTGAATGTGGGAAATTAATAAACCTATTGGAGATTTGTTTAATCACTCAAAAATGATTTTTTTCACATTACTAGACGTCAATATAAACACGTTAAAATGTTAATTTGCTAAAAAAAATGACTTTCACATTTTATTGCTTAATAGACATGCACAAACGTTGAAACTTAACCAAACATGTTGAGATCATATTAGGTCAAAAGTTAATTAGTAATCCCTAAAACATAATTTTAAGTGACCACACAAGTTATTATTGATCCTAAATTATTCTTTTGTCTAGGTGATTCACATAATCACATAATCCCTCCCCCCTATGAATTTACTATTACACAATAGCGGTTTATAAAAAAAACTTACAAACTAATGAATAATAGGGAAAAAAAAAACTAAACTAAGAAGAAATAGGATGCCCTTCCCCAAACTCCCAAGGCAACTCTTCACGTCCCAAAATATCTTCAATAATACCTGCGAGATAAATAAGACAGAGGAACAAGCACCAAAGACAAAGTCGAACATGGTCCAAAGTACAGAAACAATGAAGCACAAATACTGAATAGGTTCCTATAGGTATGTTTTCTAACATTATAAAGTCATTAGATAAATATGAAAATTACATCGATAGAAACTTACCTGTAAGCAGCAATGAAATAATAAAAGATCTTAAGCAACACAATTGAGGTAATAAACAGAACCGAATGCCTTTTTCGAAATCCAAAAATGCCAAAAGACTTAGAAATATTTCTTAACTTTTGTATACAGATAGCTAGAAACTCTTTTTAAGGGGGTGATAACCGAGGAGAAGGTGTCCCAATATGAATGAAAGGAGGTCTTCATATAATGAGTAGTAGTAAAAAGAAAATTAAAGGAAGAAATATGTAAGAATCAATCAATGACAGTAGGAAATGAAAATAAAATATTCTAAAAATCTATTATTGTAAATTAGTGGACTGGATAAATTAAATAGAAGGAAAATATTTTAATTTACCATAAATATTTACATACAATCTATCAAAATCAAAAAAGGTAAGAGAAAGCCCATATGATTTCTTTAGAATGATTTTTTAACATAAATAAGCAAGAAGAAAGAAAGATTGGTCATCGGCCATAACCTCCGATTGCATAAGGGAGAAGAGCGGTGAAGCAGTGTCAACAACCATCCACCGGTGGCGACATCATTAGGCTTTAGAGACAGGAAGAGAGAGATGAGAGAATAGATGTGAGGTGGATTGTAGTTGTTTTGAGGGGAATAAAGGATTAGGGTTAGGTTTTGTGTTTAAAAGGATAGAAAAGGGTGATACGATCTCAGCTGTTAGATCAATTTTGATCCACGACTGAGATTAAAAAGATTTAAAAGTGGGTCTAGAATTAAAGCTTTATTTGAGACAAAAAATTGGTACCAATTTGGTTAAAATTGACATCAATTGTGTACAAAGTGGCTAAAAGTTAAATGCAAAGGAAAATTAAATAAAATTGATTGTTATTTTAATAATAATAATAATAATAATAATAATTATAAACAAAATTAATAATATGAATGAATCGTGTAAAAATTAACGACACATAACATATTATTTTAAAATTGTGACTAACAAATTAAACACTATAAATTACAAATACGACTTTTAAGAAATGTTATAATAATAAAAATGATGATGATGATGATGATGATAATAAGGAGGAGGAGGAGGAGGAGGAGGAGGAAGAAGAAGTTACGAGTGTGAACATTAAATAAAATATTAACAAATTACGTGAAATATTATATTTAAATTAATAATTTATATGTAGTATGAAAATAATAATGTAAAAGTAATAAAATAATTTGTATATTTTCAAATTGTGAATGTGACATGTCAAAATTGTATTCGATACTAAAATAATGCATGAAAAATATTAATATTTAAAACTAATAATTTTGATTAAATAGCAGTCTAAGAGGAGTAACGAGAGGTCAAAATTGGGTGCCAACAACTGCCCCTTCATTGCTTGAGAATGATAAAGAAATTATCGAGCAACGAAAGTTGACGTAGTAGCCAATTTTATTCGACCGAGAGAATAGTTTGTTGGAATTGACGCAATAGGAAGTGGTTTTAAAAATAGTGTGTCCGATACTTTGATTTTAAGTCGCCTAAATATCTTTGATTTTATGAGAATCAGGTCGTGTGTAGTTCTAGATTTAATAATAAAGGACGGGCATCAACAACAATATTGTGGTTCGATGAGGTAGAAGTGAATAGGATTTGAAAGAATGACGTAATGTATGAAAATTAAAAGTAAGCGAGTTCCAAGTTGAGTTTGTATGACGGGTGGAAAAATGGGGTGATATTTTAAAAATATGAGCTAAAATTGTTCCTCTTTGTTATTCCTTCCTTCATTACCTGCTTACTTTCAGTATACTAGATAAAAGAGTTAAAGCATGTGGATCAATAAGAAATCATCTTAAACGTCTAATCATATGAGAATTAAAAAAGCATATTTGTTATATCATCGGATTGGCTGTTGGGCCTTTCAATATCGAATTGGTTGTCGGGCCTCTCAATATAGTGTGGATCAATTGTTGGACCTCTCAATGCAGTGTTGGATAGATTGTCGGCCCTCTCACTGTATTGTTGGATCAACTATTGGGCTTCTCAATGCAATGTTGGATCAGTTGTCAAGCCTCTCAATGCAATATTGGATCAATTGTTAGTCTTTTCAATGCAAAGTTAGATCTGCTATCGGGCCTCTTAATACAGTATTGGATCATCTATCGAGTTTCTCAATATTGGATTGGATGTTCGGCCTCTCAATGTAATGTTGGATCAACTGTCGAGCTTCTCGATGTAATGTCCGATCGGTTATCGGGTTTCTCGATGTTGGTTTGGCTGTTGGACGTCTCAATGCAGTCATTCAAGTTTTCGTATATTGATTCATGTCATTTGTACTTGTTAATCCTGCTCTCAATGAAAAATTATGAGTTTGTAAAAGGGGAGGTTGATTTGTGCCTCTGCTACAACTGAAGTGTCCTCTTCTTGATGTCAACAATCGATGATGGGTCTCTTTTGGGTCTTCATTTGTGTAGAAAAAATAAATAATTTTAAAATCATGTTTGAAAATAGTTGTCTTTTAAAAGTGATAAGTAAACCTTATTGTAAAAAATATGAACTATTGTTGAATCATTGATTGTGACATGTTCGAGACAATACAACGTCTTATCAAAACTTGATCTCTTGTCAAGAAATTTTTTAGTACCACTCAAAATTTTAACCCCAGTATATATTTGTTTGCTGCAAAAGATCACAAAAGTCTATTTGTTAGAATTTTGAGGTCGTCTAAAAAATTCTGCTCCAGTGTCATAGTTATGCAAAATGTCATGCCCTTATAGAATTTTTAAGGCCCTCTTAAAAATTCTGCCCCAATTAGAAGGGCTTTCAGGCGAAAAAGGCTCTTTTCAAGACTATTTTGTCATTTAGACACAAGTCTTGAAAAATTTGTCATATACTCACTTTAATCCACATCATCAATAATTTTTTTAACTCAACAAATTCACCCACAATTTTTGTAATAATACACTTTAACCCAATATTTCCAACTTAACAAATTCACCCACAAGTTTTTAATAGCACACTTCAACCCACTCCATCTCCACCATTATATAATACAAAAATATCTAGGTTTTCAAATATAATTTAAAAAAATTAAAAGCTTAAAATAAAAGGTTCCAAAAAGCTCAAATTCAGGCCCCTTTTTTGACGTTATTTTTCGGCGATCAGCTCTAAATCAGTCCACAAATATTATAAGCTTGTCCATTGAATCTATTGTTATCCCATTTGTTTTCTATCTTCTCAAACACACTTTCCACCATTGTTAAAAAGCTTTGAATCACTCATATTACTCAAAACCTCTTTAGAAAGTACATTACAGTAACTCAGGCGGCTCCAAGTTCATTTCTCTATTCCATAAACCCAACGATCATTGATTAGGAGTAATATTTGCAATTTCAAGGTTTTTGTATGGTTATATGCCCAGTCATCGACCAATCATCGTTAGTCATCAACCTTACATATATCCCGACATAGACTATCAATATAATCGACCGTTAATCAAAGCTTAATTCTAGGATGTCTATTGCAGAATTTGTTCTGGTTTCTGATGATTTCATGGGAGAATAGGTGGAGACTCCTAAATGTTGGAAATGGATATCTTTTACAAAGGTGAAATTGTCCATTGATGTTCACCGCAATGGTTCATATGATGAATTTGTTGCAAGCGTGATAGAGAGTGGAAATCTAGATTTCTGCATCGAGCGACGCAGTGATTAGTTATCTAATGCATTCGAGGGAAAATATGAATTCTACGATCATAAATAATGATGTATCTGTATTGATGTACATAATGGATGTTGATGTAGATGACTTTAGGCCTATTTTAGGGATAAATATAGTTGACAGGTCCTTTGAAGGACCCGTAAATTCATCACCACCACCACCTCGACGTCTGGCAGTCAACGATGATTTAAATGATAATGAGAAAGATGGAGATCATCCAATTAATATGGAAGATGATTCTATGTATATGGAAGATATTTCATCAGACTCGCAAGATGCGGAAGAAGTCTATGGAATGGGATCACAATCAGGACATTCCTTCACCGGCGGAATCAATTTTTATTATGATCAAACATTTGCCAACAAGAAAGAGCTCAAAATGTCACTAAACGAAGCAGCGGTGAGGCAGTCTTTTGATTATTTAATGGAGAAGAGCTGCACCAAATTCTTAAAAGTGAAGTATGTATCTCGTGGTTATGGCTAGTTGTTGCAGGCAGGGAAGTACGAAACCTCAGACATATTTCCCATATAAAAGTATGTTGGGTTGCACACGTGCGGTGTTGAACACACCATGGGCAGGAATAAGAGAATCTTATCTGAATTGATTGCTTCACTGTGCGTAAATCATTTTCAAGATGGTAAGGGTTCAAGCATAAGAGAAATTCAAAGGATTGTGTTTAGAGAGATGCATTGCAATGCAAGGTATTGGATGTGTTGTGAAGGAAGTGTAATTGTGAAGAACATCATTCGTGGGACACCAGAGCATGGATATTCTTGCTTGTCGGCCTTTTCCCATATGGTGGAATTATTAAATCCCAGTCCTTCTTACTCTATCATGGTAAATCGAATGGATAGATCATTCATTTACTACTTTTTAGCATTCCGAGATTGCATACGGGGATATGCCCACATGAGAAAGGTAATTACCGTCGATGGCACATAATTGTATGGCAAGTACGGGGGTGTGTTGCTGAGTGCCGTTGCACAGGACACCAAAAATCATATCTTTCCAATTGCCTTTTGTGTCGTGGATAAAGAGAACGATGCTTGTTGGACCTTCTTTTTCAAGTAGTTGAAATCTATAGTAGAAGATAAACCAGATCTATATGTCATCTCCGATAAGCACATTAGCATTGCCAATGCCTTCTCCTGTGTTTATAGTCGTATGCCTTCTCCTGTGTTTATAGTCGTGCACATCATGGTCTTTGCATGAGGCACATCGCTGAAAATCTTTGTGTAAATTGACACTGTAGACAAAATCTTTATCTATTCTACATCGTGGGAAATACCTATTCTCTTGATGAGTTTAGCGAGCATTTTGTAAAATTAAAGAATAATTTCCCTGAGGCAGCATATGTCCTTGAAAATGTGCTTGGCTTTGAGAAATGGAGTAGAGCATACTTCCCGGGCAATTGGTACGATTTGATGACCACAAATATTGCTGAGTCACTCAACTCGATGTTGACGGATGAACGGGCGTACCCCGTATCATACATATTCAATTCAATTGCTAGAAAATTTAGTGAAAAGTTTAGGGAGCGGCATACCTTTGTCGACGGTAAAAACAACAAATTTGTGCCTTGTGTGAAAAAATTACTAAGGGATAATAAGAGTGTAACTGATTCCTTGTATGTGACTAATGCAAACGGGGATCTCGACCAATTTACGGTATTCGGCAACGGTGTTACTGCCAAGGTCAATCTCTTAGAGAAGAGTTGTTCTTGTCAGAAATTTGACTTGGTGAAAATATCGTGCGAACATGCGATGGCTGTTTTGCGAGCAAAGTATGGTGATGGCGAAGGTTATGGTAACTCCATCTACGAGTACTCTTCGCCAATTTATAAAGTTGAAACTTACCTTCTCGTATACTTGGAAGCTATTAACGTTGTCCCTCCAGAGGTCGAATGAACTGTGCCACAAAAATTGTAAGACACTAAGATTTTTCCATCCCCCTACGATCCCATACCCAGAAAAAAGAAAGTCAAATACGTTAATGGTGTCGGTGAGACATTCAAGTCCAAAAAAAGGAATTGGTGTTCATATGCAAGAAATTTGGGCACAAAAGAACCACATGTAGCATGGCCAACAAATCTTAGATAGGTTTTTTTTCTTTAGTTGTAAAGCTACTATTTTGGGGGATAAATATGCATTTCTGTAGAATTTAACGTTCAGTTGTAATCGACTTAAAGTTTTGTCTACGGTAAGCAACGTAATTCTACGGTATACCTTTCACATGATCTATTAAATAATTTTTAATGGTTATAGGATTACTCATCATACACGTTATATGGGTCTTTTAACCGCTATGTCTCTCCAATAGATGCATTGAACCATCGTTTTCTGTTACCAATTAATTAAAAGCTGCAAACACGTCTATTCACATCAAAAACCACTTGTATATGCAAGGTAATCCTTTTTTAATTCCGCACGTGTCGACTGATCATTAGTTGGGAAATATGAAAAGATGCCTTCTATGAGTCTATAAGTAAAGTGACTATTTCTATGTAAGCATTCAGTTCTACCTAAATCCAAAACTTTAGAAACCCTCTTTTTCTTCTTCTTCTTCTTCATCAAGCTGAAATCATGCCTCCCAAAAGGATGCCCCTACGCCCCATCACATAAGTTCCCCCAAGAAATTATGATCTCCTACTGCTAAGGAATGTTTTGACAGCCTTTTTCATGGCCTGGGTCAAGACCGCATCTACTTAGAGCATAAACTCCATTGAATTACTCATTTCTTGAGGAAAATTTTAGAAAGGCTAAGAATGGAAGGCCCTGACTACATCACCCCCCCCCCCCCCACGCACACACACACACAATATCCCTCTAAAATTAGTTTTTAAAGTTTTTATTTTATTTTATGTTTATAAGTTTTTGTACGTGTTCATTGCAGAAGAAGTTTTCTTGGTAGGATTATTGTTAGAAGAAACCTTCTTCTTTTTTATTTGTTTTGCTTGTTATGGACGCTGATGACAATGTATAATTGTGCAATGAACAGATATTAATATAAATATTTTTGTTTTCAAATTTGTTTTCCTCTTTTTTGGTTATTGTTGTTTTTTGTGTTTGTTTTATTGCTTGTTCAATGAATGACTTGGTTAAATTCACGTATAGTAAAAAATATTTGATAATAAATATAGATCACATATATAGTCTATCATCGATCTTAGATTCAGTCACGCCTCGACCAAACATAGTAGTCAATCATTGACCATATGAATTGATGGGCCATCAGTAGCTTGTAGTTTGAAAGAAAATAATCAAATTGAAAAAATATTAAACAAATAACCACATGATTTGGGGCTGGTGAAAGAAAATAATTAATTACAAAAAATTAAATGGATAATAACATGTTTAAAGGTTGATGAAAGAAAATAATTAAATTTAAAAAGATTTAAATAGATAAATCGCGTGTTTTAGGGTTGGTGAAAGAAAATAATTAAATTTAAAAAGTTTAAAATATAATCACATGATTTTGGGGTGGTAAAAGAAAATAATTGAATTAAAAAAAGTTTAAACACATAATCACATGATTTGGGAGTGGTTAAACAAACAATCTTGAACTGTTGGTGACACTTAATAGACTGCCATCGATGTTGACCCATGTAAAAAATATACTTATGCTTTGAGGGTCCATCTATTTGCTTGGTCTACTGTAGACTTACAGTGTAAGGAGTGCATCGATTGATCTCCTGATTATTCGAAGACCACAGAGATCTATGTACAAGGTAATAGACCATTACTTGGATGTTGTTTAAAAATGAATAAATAAATTAAAAATAAATATAGTGTAGGTTTCTACACTTATGAAAGAGTGTAAATAAGTCAACAATCATATTAGAGCTTATACAAATTAGGGGTGGTTAATTAAGGAGTATGTGGATGGGTAGTGGTTGAACAAACAATATCCTAAGAGTAGTGTTTGTCAAAGCACAAGTATGTTTTGTGGATGTTGATTGTATTTGATGACTACCCATTCCACATACTTCTTCAATCACCACCCCCAAATCAAAAGAGTATGTGCAATGGATAGTGGTTGAACAATCATCATCCATAAAACATACTTGTGCTTTTACAAATATTACTCTTAAGATATTGTTTGTTCAACCACTACCCATCCACACACTCCTTAAATCACCACCCCTAATTTGTATAAGCACTAATATGATTGTGTGACTTGTTTACACTCCATCATATGTGTAGAAACCCACACTACTTTAATTTTTACTTTATTTATTCATTTTTAAACAACATCCAAGTAATGGTTTATTACCTTGTACAAGATCTACACGATCTACAAATGATCCATAGATTAATCGATGCTCTACCTAAAGTGTAGGTCTATGGTAGATCAATTGAATCGATGTACCCTCAAAGCACAAGTATATTTTTTACTGAATTATATTCTTTAAACATGTTATTGAGGGTCCATTGATTACGGGTGTCTGCGGTAGACTTTAGTATCTTGTTGATGACTAATATAGTTCATGATCTATGACAGTCTATTAAGTGTCACCAACAGTTTAAAAAATACAATTATTGTTCCAACGGTAACAAGCGACTATTTTTGTATTCCTTTAGTGTTAACACTTCTTTTTACTTTATATATAAAGTCCTTCATCCCTCATTATTTTATTTCATTATGAAGTCCTTCATCCCTCATTATTTTATTTCATCCACTTTGTTTTTATTTTAAGATTCTACAATGTCTCAAGCATCTCAAACATCCAATTCTAAAAAGACTCTAATTTGTCATTGTGGAAATGTGGTTGTTTTGAGAACGTCATGTATGGACTCAAATTCAGATCGCAAATTTTATAACTGTGTAATTGCGAAGGTGAGTCGTGTATGTCTTTTTTATAAAGTTAAGTAAATCGTTATGTAATTATTATTTTTTCCTAGGATAATGGCGCTTGCTCGTTTTTAAATGGCTTGATGAGGTATCACCTCCAAGAAGTCCATCAACGTTGAGTTCGGGACCCGGGACATCAAATTTTCATGGCTTGGCAAAATTTCATCTACTATAAAGGCTCCGAGAATGCAAAGAAAATGAAGATTTTCTTATGAATTTGTTCAAAGAATTCAAAGAGCAGAGGGATCAATATAAAGTATTGCTACATGAAACCCAAATAGAGAGGGATCAACTAAAACAAAAATTGATTTTTGCCAAAGAAAGAGAGAATGTGATATTATGTTCTATAATGCTAGTATTCTTTCTTTGGAAATGTATAACATGGATGTAGTGATATTGAATAAATAAAAATACTTCTATTTTTCAATAATGTTAGTAATGTTTTTCATAGAATCATAATTGATCAAACAATACATTAAGTTAAAATCGAGTAGCATAGTAATGATAGACTATGCAAGCAGTAGACGAAAGATTAAATATGCAATTTATGATGTCAACCATATACTGTACTAATTATGACAACACAATGCATATTCAAATTCCATGTAACAATACAGTTTGATAAAAGCAGTTTCAGCACAGAATCATAACTTTCATAAAATAAAAGAATGTTTGTCATATCCTACCAACAGATTATTGAACTCCCATATTTGTGAAATAAAAAATAAAATTATCATATCCTAACAACTGACCATTCAACACATTATCAATTTTAGCATTGAAATGTCTTTTCTCCCATTTTCCTCATCAGCACAAATGTTACTGTTGATGTTATCAACGATATCCATGATCACATCTTTTTTGTCTGCTTCTTTTTTTTCAACATCTGCAGTTGTTGCTTCTTTCTCACCTTGTTCTCCTTCTTTTTTAGCATCTGCACCAGCAACTACTTCTTCTCACCTTGTTCTACGTTATTTTTAACATCTGCAGCAACAGCTACTTCTTTCTCAGTTTCCTTTTCTTCCTCAGTTTCTTCTTTTTCTTCACCTGCTACTTTTTTGTCAGCTTCTTCTTCGTCTTCTTCTTCATCAACTGTTGTTGCTTCTTTTTTAGCCTTTTCTTTTTCATCTGTTATTGCTTCTTTTTCAGCTTCTTCTTCTTCTTCTTCTTCTTCTTCTTCTTCTTCTTCTTCTACAGCTGCTTCTTTTTCAGTTTCTTCTTGACTCTTATTTTCTTTTATTTCTTCTTCTTCTTCTTGCTCATCCTTCTTTTCTTTTTTTCCTTTTCTACCACAATAGTGGCCAACTCATCTATTTTGCTCCATTTTTCTCCTTTTTCATTCCTCTCTGATTCATAAAGATCCACATGCACTATATTATCATATTACAAAGTGTTGCTGATAATTAAAGCAGAGAATGCATTAACTACATCAATTATTGAATGAAGTTACCTTGCTCATATTGTTGCTCATCCTTTTCTTTTTTTCTTCAGTCTTTTCTCTTTGATATAGGCAGCAATATCCAACACCGCTTCTTGAGCATAGCATATGAAGATCCCAATTGATAGAGGTGCCCACTATATCTTTGAGGTGCTCGAAAAAGCATCATCACCAATGCGTACTCCAATGGAATTACCACCCAAATCCCCGCCATCATCACTGTCCTCATTTGAATTAAGGACAGTCTCCCCTTGTAAATCTTTCTTTAAGCCATCGAGGATGTTATTTTTCACCTCATCCGTATATGACTTAAACGTAACCATGTAATCCATCTCCGTATCACGAATAGTAGGGATGATGTATGGGTGCACATTTTACAAAAAATCAATTAACAATTACATAACATTCGATACAACAATAGTATTATTGCATAATAAAAAATAAGTTCATACCTCGATAACTTTTTCCTTAGACTTGAATGGGTCGCCTTCGATTATCTTATCACTATTTGTCGTGTACCATCTGAGGATATAGGGAATGAGAAAGGGCTCATCTATTGATTTTCTAGCAAATTTTCTAAATGAGGAAAGGCCTCATAGATCTAAATTTGTAAGCAGTACAGTAGTGAAAAATGACTCAGAGTCTATGATAGAGTATAAATAAAATAAGAATCTATAATAATCTCACTAAAGGTTTGATGGTAGATACCATGAATGCTCAAGGAAATCCGAATAGAGCATAGGATGTCTTCTTCTTATCAAACACTTCTCTCTGCTTCTTTAGATCATTTTTCTTCTTTAGATAGTCCATGGTCAATTGAAATGTCTCTTTCCCCCATGGATAACTCTTGAAGAAACTCAAAGAATTAACCATTCGAATCAGTTTTATGTCGACAACCTTTATTGAATCTTTTGCAAGAAACATGGTGTGCAAGAACCACAGTAAACAACACTTAAACTTTTTCTCCTCATTCAACTTATTCCCTCTGATCAAGTGTAACAAGTTAGCCGCCGTAATATTTTTGTTCGCCGTAATATTTTTATTTTTTGTCACATTAAAGCAAAAATTCTCCTCCTTAGCTAACACCTTTTTTATTTTTTATTCACTGGGGTATGATGAGCAATTCAGCCCCGTGATCAAACAAAACTCTTTCAAACCAAAACAAACAAGCTTGTTGTTCACGCAGAACCACATCTCATGACGTATCTTATCATTCTTGATGTGTCAAAATAACAAATAATGGACCAACTGCCTATTGAATATGAGATGTTTTGGCAAGTTTCTTAGGTGTCCATAATAGGACCGCTTGAATCTTGCTTCAAGTCCTGATCGACAAGAACTTACTTAAATTCTCAATAAACAGTCATTCTTGATCTGACCAATATCTTTATCGGGAAAGATCCAACCTTGTCCATTATCGTTCGAAGGTCATACCGCTTCACGAAAATGAACCTTGAGTAAGATGGCATGGATAAGGGATCATTATCCTCATCAGCACTGTTTCTTCCACTTCTCTCACTCTCTTTACCGTCACCACTAGCACTATGCTCGATAACATCTTCACTAGAATCAACGTATCTGCTTATCTCCTTTAACTCTGAATCGATTTCGGACACTGCCTCTTCAATTTTTTCCTTTTTGAGACATTTTTAACTGCCTCAGTTTTCTTTTTCTACTGCTACCAGCAGAATCAGATGTGGTACCAGCTTTGTGTTTAGCAATGATTTTTTTAAGCCATTTTCAACATAATCTACACCTACAGAACAAATCTGTCATTTTCAGTTGATAGACCACAAGTCTACCAACAAAAATAACTCAATGCTCAAATGAAAAATCCAAAAAAAAATAAAAAATACCCCACCATTAAATAGTTCACTACACAAAAATACCCTAACTGAACCAAAATCCAACATGCAGTATTAAAACTCAACTATTGCTAAAAATCAAACTATTTCTACAAATCAAACTAATTAGCTATTAATCTTTCAATTTTCACTATTTTAGAAATCATATTTTAAAGAATTTCATACGTCTAAAAATTAATTTCAATCTAGGGCATTCTCATTTCATAGACCATAGGTCTACGGACAGAAATAGGTCACTGTTTGAATCAAATTGCCAAAATAACTCTTAAAATAATAATTATTCCACCATTCAACACTTCATCGCTAAAACATATAGAACTAAACCAAAACCACTTAACAAAAATTTCAAAATTCAACACCGTGATCGACAAAAAAATCTGTCAAAAATGCCGAATAAAACCTCAACCATTGCTTCAAAATCAAACTAATTACCTATAAAATTCTTATATTTTAAGTACTTAATCAACCAAATTTGAAAAAAAAAAAACTACTAATTGATTAGCAGTGAAACCCATTTAAATGGATCTAAAAATAATTAAAACTTGATTTTAACTAACCTTACAAAGCAACAACGAGCCCTTAGCAGCTGGAGAAGAGGGAGAAATGACATTTTGGGAGCAACGTTCTTGAATAGCGAAAGTTGGAGAGTATTGAAAATGAGAGAGGGGTTTTTTTATATTGGAAGAAGTGGAGGGTGTTAGGTGTATTATATTAAATTTTTAAAGTTGTAAAAATAATGAAATGGTCCCTTGTCCCACGTGTGAGCCCAACTTTTACAACTTTTCCTCACTTTTTTAACCTTAACCCTAAAATTTAAATGAAAAAATGAGTGGGAATATAGCAAAATAATTTTGCCAAATTTATAGCTTGCCAATTTTTCCCTAGTTAGAATGCTCATAGAGGGGAAATAAGAGAATTTTATTATAATGAGACCGAACTTCATAGGAGCACCTACGTATTCCTCTTAAACGAGAATTAGGTCAAACATAGTTCCACTTACAATGTAAGAGGCATGAAATAAAGATTAAACACAATATCTCTTAAAAATATCTGAATTGATGATTTTGGACTAAACTATATCATCCATTTCTGCAAGTATGAGTGCTCCTCCTGTCAAGACTCGATGAACCATATAAGGGTCTTGCCAATTTGGTGAGAATTTTCCCTTAGCCTCATCTTGATGTGGAAGATCCGCTTTAAAACCAATTGCTGAGAAAAGAAGTGTCTTGGCTTATCTTTAAAATCTTCAACCTTACTAACATAATTCCTCGATTCCTTGAGGAATTATGTTGTATGGTCTCATTATGTGTCACAGTCTCAGATTCAACATTCTTTTTTTAGAAGTGATTTTGTTATAAGAAGGAAAAATAGAGAATAACTTTTATTAATGGTGTTAAAAGTTTCAAAATATAGTGTTAAATCAAAAAGAAACAAAAACTTAATCTGCAAACTAGCTCAAACATCGAGACTATTTATGATAACATCAACAAAAGAAAAAATCTTCCAATTCTACCCAAGTACCCGACGAGGGCTGGATGGAATAAAGGTCTAGCTGCTGAGTGTAGTCTTCTGCCCATTGTTCCTACTAGGATCCTCTCTCCTCATTGATGATGACATGACAATCTTCTTTCTCGATTAGAAACAGGACTCTCAAGCTTTCCAAAATCTCCTCTTCATATCCTAGCCAACGAAAGACGTTTATGGCCTCAAATGGTGCCTATTGTTGTACACTGATGAAAGTACTTTTCTCACCCTCAAGGAACTAGATAGAATATTCCAAGTCTATGTGTTCAATTGAATGACCTTGGTGTCAATCAAATTTTAAATCTTGTTCTTCAAGGAAAAGCATGTCTCAAAAGGATGTCCTTTTATTCCAGAAGGATAGGCACAAGTCTGATTATGGAGATACCACGCAGATTTAGTATCAATAGGTATGGCAGAAATGTGTATGATATAGTCCGCTTCTTTGAGTCATTCATATAATTGAGCTATCGGTTCCTCTAGAGGGGTTATTATTTCTTCTTAAAATTGGATTTGGGGTTGGGAGCTAGTTGGGATGTTGGAACATGACTGGGTCAAAATGCTTGGAAATGAGCCGATTGTATATTGTATATAGGATAGGTAGGGCTTTGGAATTTTGGGTGCATTAGACATGGAGTAGGTGCTTGGTAGTGGGGTTTGATAAGAAACTAGGGTTGTAATTGGTAAGAAGATGTTAGGTACGATATCGAAGTTTTTAGATAAGGTGATGAAGGTGGAGTAGGGGCTTGGTAAATTAGAACACTCTCTGAAGGCTGGTTCGACATCACTGCACCTATCTCTTTTTCTTTTCTTATTCTCCAAGGTCCCTCCAGAATGTGAATTTTATAAAGATTCCAGAATGATGATACTTCTGTTCTTGAGATATTCTTCCAACATTTCCCCTGCCTTGGTGATCTCAGCAAAACTTTTATCAACAACAGTGATTATTTTCTCAAGGTATTGTGTCTCTTAAGAGTAAATGAAATATTCTTTCATTTATGATTCTTCTATCGGGGGCCTAGCTTTTACAGCTTCGTACCTCCACCTCATAGCGTAATCCCAAAATGACTCATTTGGTTTCTTCCTCAATGTCTGCATGTAGAACTAGTTAGGAGCATTTTCAATATTTAATCCAAACCGCTCCATGAAGTCAAATATCATATCTATCCATCTAATCCATTTCTTTACATTTTGTTCCATGTACCATGCTAAAGCCTCTCCAGTAAGACTTCTCATGAATATCTTTATTCTTATCTTTTCGTTCTTCCCAACTTCTGCTCGTTTGTCACAGTACATGCGCAGATGCGCCTTGGGATCTCCAGTCCCATTGTACAACTCAAATTTTAGAGGTTTGTACCCCTTCGGAAAATCAACATCAGGGTGAACGCACAAGTCGTCATAGCTAAGCCCTCTCAATCCCTTATTTCCTTCTAGCTGCCTTAGCCTTTTGACTATGGATTACATTGTATAATCACTTTCTGTAAGATCGAGGGTAGGTAGGTGGGAGGGTTTCAACATATATGGGGTTCAAATTATGGCTACCAAATGCATGATGGTGGTACACGTTCGAGTTTAAAGGCTTTTATGGAGATAGATAAGTAGAGTGTGTGGGATCTTGGGTTTTTGGGTAGGCATATTTATAGGATTTGGGATGTTTTGACTATTTTGGATGGAATTTAGGAGACTTTGGATACTTGAGGAGTTTGAGAATAAGGTGGTGGCATTTTATGACTTGGAGTGGCCGTTTGTGATTTTGGCATGGTATAGCTGTCAGTATATGGTTCCAGAGGGGTATTCAAAGTGAGACAATTTGGCTAAGTTGCGAATTTGCACCAACTCTCCTTTTAACTCCAAGACCCTCTGTTCCATTTTCAGTATTATTTCAATCTGTCCAGTAATGCTCTCTCTCTGAGCTAGTGCCATCTTTGTCCATTAGATTGTAATATCCTCCATTACTTCTTTGCCTTTATAACTTGCAGGTAGAGGGGAAGGAGAAGGAGGAGCCCCATTAGATTGGGTGTGGTAGGCCAGGGTGCATAAATCAACCTTTTGGGAGAGGGAAAACAAAAATCAAAAGCAACAAATATTAAAAATTAGTATGTTAGTGGCATAAAAGAGTAAATAAAATAGGACACAATAAGCACGTTGTTTGACGTTTCCTATTTTGGGGGCCTCTTTTGTGCCAGAGGTAGGCCTATCGATGTTTGAGAGATAAGTATGCCACAAAATAATGTCATTTGCTCATAAATGATAAACCCCAAAAATTAAAACTTTACTAAACTAAATCGTCTCATAAATTAAAAGAAAGAAAAATACAATGAAATCATAAGTAAAACTAAAAGTCTTTACTCAATTTGTCAAATTCATGAAGTTGGGGGTACCATTGAACCTGCAAAACAAAGTGTTAGCCTACACTACCCTAAATAGCAAATGAAAACACTTAGGCATATTTATCTCTCAGAATGCACATAAGCAATGAGACGTTCTTTTTCGAATTTATGAAATCCCTTAGAACTTGGGGCAAAGCTTTCTCAACAAAACATCCTAAGCTTTTGAGATGCTTATTCTCTAGTAAAGGAATAAACGATTAAGATCTAGGAATAAGAGTTGTTGTATAACATGGTCCCCTCAAGCAGACAACTTAAGAGTGGGAAAGCTCATGACTGTTGACGCACTGCTGATCGATCGATTCACGAGGCATTTTCAGTAGGGTGTTTTAGAAAAGAATGCCTGTGCAACCACGCAATCGTTCGTAAAAAAAAAAGTAAAAGAGATTTCAAGTGGAGAAAAATATGAACGAAATGACAGTTTATGAAAAGCTGTAACACAGCATATGACAAAAAATACAATAGCATATTCATCAACATAATAAATAAAGAAATACTAAAAAAATAAGACAACATAAGCCAAATATCAAGGAAAAAAGGAAAGGGCGTTATATAAAAACACATAAAGGGAAACGACTAGGGACTAACAGATAGAAAAATAAATCATGATATTAAAACAACAATATTATGAAAAAACACAAACATCAACAAATAAAATTAGACAAATAACATAATCCTGCATAAAACACAAATTCGTAATGGTTAGAACCTAAGTATCCGCAACAGAGTCACCCTGTTATCGTGCCCCATTTTTCTCACAAAAAGCAGAATTCGACATGACAACTCTTTTTTTAGGATAATTAAAGAGTGAAGAGTCGCCACCTAATGAATTAAGGTGAGTTAGGACACCATTCCAGGCTAATTACAAATAAGTTAATTAGTCTACATCATCAGAAATCGAGAAGGATTTAGATTACCTCGAAAGAAAGGTGTTAGACACCTTTTGAGTTCCACAAATGTGGTTCCCAACCGAAATATTTACGTGGAGATTCTATGTGATAAACAAAGGTCACTTATTTTTATGAACTTAATATCGCTAAGTGATAGCATAATAAATAAACAAGACATGCCACTTGGTTATATTTAAATTACTAATTATCTAAGTGATATAACGAATAAAACATAGAAATTAGATAAGTAAGAAGACATAAGAGACACAATTTATATAACAAAATTTATTAAATAAGCGAACCTAACCACCCCAAATAATTAAAATAATCAAAGTAAGTAAATGAATCCAATGGTTGGACAAGGATTTATTATTTATTATTCGGATCAGGACCTGACTTATTAATGAGAGACACTGTCGTATGTTGCATTGTTGAATCATGCTCGGGTTAACTTCCATCATTTTTATATGTCTACCCATCCCACCTAGTTTGTTTATTAAACTTAAAAGTGTTCTACAAGAATGACAAAAACTAGTGTTTCCATAAAATGCCTACCCGTCTCAACTTATTGTCTAAGAGGTACTGGACTTTCTACATTAGATTTAGGATCTAGACAAAGAAAACTAGGATTCCTAATTAGACTCGAGACTCACGTCAAACAAAGCACATTGGACTAGCACGTAGCATATAATGGTTTCAAACAAGTCTCTTGGTTAATTAAAGGTTGGTTACGCGATTAACATGCTTAAACAATATTTATTCATTTTTTTATGGTTTAAGTCAATAAGCGTGACGTCTAGGTGATAGATAGTTATTTGCACCGCCAATTCAAAATGTCAAAACGTAATAGACATGTTGGGAATTTATATAAGCGTGGTGCCAATTGATTCCAACATGTGAAAAATTAGTTAAACATGTTAAGAATTAAAATTTAGTTGCTAGGAATATTATTAAAGTGCTGAAAAATATAACTCAAATACTGAAAGTTAAAATCTAGTTGCTAAAAAATAAAATTTAAATATTCTGAAAATTAAATTAGATGTTATAAAATAGGTTAAATATGTTGAAATTTAATTTAAATACTAAAAATGAACTAAATGTGCTGAAAAGTATAATAAAGTGCTGGAAAGTAAATTAAAGTGGTGAAAACTGAATTTTAATTGTTGAAAATACTTATTTAAAGCTGAAAGTTAACATTTTACTGTTGAAAAAATATTAGTATTTAACTGTTGGAAAGTTCAACTTGCTGAAAATATTATGTAAGGCTAAAAATTCAGTTTTAGTTGTTGTCACTGCTGAAAATTAATAAAACATAACTGAATTTAAATTTAATTGCTAAAAGGCTGGATTTTGGATGTGAAAATTTAATAAACCTGTTGGAGATTTGTTAATCACTGTTTGTATAATTGCTTAAAGAAAGTAACTTTCAAATTTTATTGCTTAAATAGACATGTTGAGATTAAATTAGGCCAAAAGTTAATTAGTAATTCCTAAAACATGGTTGAGATTAAATTAGGCCAAAAGTTAATTAGTAATTCCTAAAACATGATTTAGCAGTGATAACATAAGTTATTATTGATCCTAAATTATTCTTTTACCCAGGTGATTCAACATAATCACATAATCCCCCCTCCCCCCATGAATTTATTATTACACAGTAGCGGTTTATACAAAAATAATTACAAATCAATGAATAATAGGAAAAAAAAAAAAAGAAATAGGTCACCCTTCCCCAAACTCCCGGGCAAATCTTTATGTCCCAAAATATCTTTCAATAATAACTGTCAGATAAATAAGATAGCAGAACAAGTATCAAAGACAAAGTCGAACATGACCCCAAATACAGAAATAATGAAGCACAAACACTGAATATTTTCTATAGGCATGTTTTCTAACATCATAAAGTCATCAGATAAATATGAAAATTAAATCGATAGATACTTACCGATAAGCAGCAAAGAAATGATAAAAGACCTTAAGAAACACAATTGAGGTAATAAACAGAACCGAATGCCTTCTTTAAAATTCAAAAATACCAAAAAACTTAAAAATATTTCTTAACTTCTGTATACAAATAGCTAGTAACTCTTTTTAAGGGGGTGATAGCTGAGGAGAAGATGTCCCCGATATGAATGAAATGGGTCTTTATATGGTGAGTAGCAGTAAGAAACTTAAAGAACGAAATATGTAATAATCAATCAGTGGCAGTAGGAAAGGAAAACAAAATATTCTAAAAATCAATTATTGTAAATCAGCGAAGTGAATCAATTAATGAGGAGGAAAATATGCTAAATTACCATAAATATTCACACACAATCTGTCAAAATCAAAAAAGGTAAGAGAGAGCCCACAAGATATCTTTTAAATAATTTTTTAACATAAATAAGCACCAAAAAAGGCTATTGTTTTATTCAAAATTTAAATTGAGCAAATTAACTATACATATATTCACAGTCACACACAAAACATATATTTACCTTAATTGTTCAAGAACCAAGGCTGTCATATAAAGAGAGAAAATAATCAAAGTGAAACCCACCTCCAACGCATGACTTCAATTTCAATAAGGGGACCGAATCAATTAACAATAACAGCTAGTTTGCCAACCATAAGAAATCCCACTCAGACGCACATGATAAATAATTAATGAATATGCAAGCGCATATAGGTAAAAATCAACATCCAATTCAACACTAGGGTCAGAATCAAGCACATGCAAATTTGAGAATTTTAACAAATATTGATCTAGATGAGTAGATAATCATGTATTTGAAGGAATTGAACCAAAATTCAAATTCAGACATTGCCAATTTTGAATCTAAGAATCTTTCTAAGAAAGAAAAGGAGTAGAGAAAGATTTAGGCAAAACTTAAAATGGAAACAAACCTGAGACGGATTCACATCTGTGAATTTGCCATGCACTTTAAATGATTTTCCAGTGAATTTTACTCGGGATCAAGGGTCGCGGAGAGATAATGGCGGTGTGAGGGATATGGTTAATCACCGTCGACTCACTGATGGTGTCCTGGTGAAACACGAAGGAGCAGCGGCAGCAGGGTGAGCTAATTCGCGATGCTAGTTCAACTATTTTTGCCGATTGGAGTGAGGTTTTTACCGCAGGAAAGGGAGAGACGAAATGTAGGTCGGCCGGTGATCGGCCTAGCAGCGGCAGATCGATAATGCTGGGGAGAGGGGAATAACTGCTAGTTTACGAAGGAGAGAAAGAAAAAAGAATTGGTCACGGCCATGACCGCCGATTGCATGAGGGAGAAGAGCGATGGAGCAGCGACAACAGCCGTCCACCAACGGTGACATCATCGAGTTTTAAAGAGAGAAAGAGAGAGGAGAGAAAAACTGTGAGGTGGTGTGCAACTGCTTTGAGGGGAATAGGGATTAGGGTTTAGGGTTAGGTTTTATTTTTAAAAAGAAGAAAAAGGTGGTGTGATATTATTCGTTGGATCTATTTATTAAAAAAATTTAAAAGTGGATCACTCAAAGTGGCTAAAAGTTAAATGCATAGGGAAATTAAATAAAATTGATTTTTGCTTATTAATATGAATGAATCATGTAAAAATTAACGACACATAACATATTATTCAGTGACTAATAAACTAAACACTATAAATTACAAATACAACTTTTAAGAAATGTTATAATAATAACAATAATGATAGTAATAATAATAATTATAATAAAATAATAATAATAAGATCAAATGTTTGTAAATTACGAGTGTGAATATTAAATAAAATATTAACAAATTACGTGAAATGTTATATTTAAATTAATAATTTATATGTAATATGAAAATGATAATGTAAAAGTAATAAAATAAATTATATATTTTCAAACTGTGAATGTGACATGTCAAAATTTTATTCGATACTAAAATAATGCGTAAAAAATATTAATATACAAAATTAATAACTTTGATAAATTAGCAGCCTAAGAGGAGTATCAGGAGTTCAAAATTGGGTGTTAACAGATACAAATGTCTACGTATCGATCTGCGAATGTCTACTAGACACCTTGCTCTTACATTTTTTAGATTGATGAACCTACCTGCCCTGATACTAATTTTTTATGATCTAAAAATAGGTCATGATGGTAATTATCGCGGCTCAACCTTGATAAGTAAGACAATCACCATAACTGATAAAAGAAAAATAAAATCGATAATAATATAATCTCAAGGCGAGACTTCTAGAACAAAGTCAAGCCAATAAGAAACATAATTAAAATGAAAGTTTGAAAGAAAACTCATATGTCGCCAAATCTTGTTTCATAGTGTAAGAGTATGTAGTACATAACAGAAGTTTAAAAATACATATTTGTCTCTAAAACCAAAATAAATATATAAAGTAAAATAAGAGGGGGCCCATAATGGGCTTTAAAATTCATAGAGCACCCAGTACCTCGAAATTGCATCAATCTGCATGAATTAGCTACTGCGTCCTGTACTTATACTTGGATCTGCATTGAAAGGGCACGGTAGGGGGTGAGTATGATCCACTTTTACTTAATAGGTATCATAGACCGACTGAACAAAGTAGAAAAAAATATAAGTAACAAAAACTATGAGCACATCACCTGCAAGCGAAAAAGTCCCAAATGGTAGATCACACTGTCTCCACTAACATTCTAATATATATGAAGAAATAAAAGCTACACGAATATACACGAAGATTAAACAGAAATTAGACACGGATCAAGGAAACTAAAGAATTCATGAAAGATACATATGCAAATGCAATGCCATGCAAATGAATGAGATAAATGGTGAAAACCATCGCATGACTTTTTGTATACACCCACGAGCTCGCAGCTCTCAGGTAGTACCCATGGGGGTTTCACAACCCATATACGCTATCTCATATCTCAATCTCAACCCAACACTCTGAATCGTATTCACGAAGAGAGTTTTCAAAAAAGTATCTCGTTTTCTTTAAAAATAGTATTTCTCAATAGTACCAGTATCTCATGAATGTATATGTATAGAATAAGGATGTAATGCTCACGATCAACTCAGTATGATGATATCCAAATCATTCAGTATGTGTATGTGTGTGTGTATATATATATATAAATATAATCAACTCTAGTTTGGCACCATCAGAATAAATATGCCTATGTGTATATAAGATATCATTAATATCATATCAATCCATAACTTAGGTAATTATATTATGATAAAGGCAATCAATGCTCAAATAAGGCCTATATTAGAAAAATAATCCCACGCACATGCATTATATCTAGAATAGAGACATTTAAATGTACATATAAGGCCAATGATGTCAATTAAATCCTATACACGGCAGCACACAATATCAAATATCAAAAATCAACAGCAGCAAAACATAAGCCCTCATACGAGCACACAATAGTAAAAATAATCTTGAAATATAAACCCCATAGTCATTTCCCCAATCCATAGCAAGTTTTACTTATATATTAACTACCCAACTCAATCTAAAAGAAGTTAAGTCATAATCTATCTCAAAATAATGAAACCTCCATCTAAAGTGCTTTAACAAGGAGCCTTCCCCTTATGAACGGCCTTAGAATCAATTGCAATATTCAAATATAGCATCTACTATTAAAAGAAAGTTAATGATACCCATATTGCTCATATTTGAGTCGGATCCAAAACGGATTTGAAAATGGAGTTAAAAATGAAAAGGATAAAATCAAAATTTTGTTTTAAGAATATATTTTTCAAGTTTATAGGAGTCTACAATAAAAAAAAACACATGAAAATGGGTTAAAAATAAAATTCAAATCGAAAAAAATCCTTTTTTTAAGCTTTACCGATAAAACCCCCAAATTTTCATTTTGAAATTATGATTTAAAAGGTGTTTTGATGGTATAATCGATGAAAAATAATGGGAATAAAGATTTGTAGCTTACCCAAGCTCAAATGGTAAATAAATCCTTAATAATCGCCAAAAATCGAAGGTCAAAGGTCCAAAAATAGAGGAAAACGTGAAAATTAGACTTATATACTATTTCAGCGACGGTTGCTTAAGCGGATAAATGATCACTTAAGCGGTTGGGACGTCACTAAAGTGACCAGGCCAGATATATCCAGTCTTTATTTAAGTGTCCCATTGTCACTTAAGCGACCTCCGCTAAAGCGGTAAGGTGATAGCTTTAGCGATTGGGGGACACGCCGGCTGTCCACTTAAGCAGTCCATTGGACGCTTTAGCGGCTTCCGCTGCATATGGCCGCATATGCGACTGCACCAGATAAGACTTAGCACCAACAACTTAGCCAACATGCCAAGTCTCTAATTGAATCCTTAGGATTTGTTCGGTATCCCTTGAACGTAAATGAATTATGCTACTAGGCTATTTTCGACGTTTTAGACTCAATGGCTACTTCAGATTTAAAAAAAAAATTGTTTTCACCATATTGACCCCCAGGACCTCTTTTAACTATTTTCTAAATGAAGGGTCGAAATACTTGATAAAGGTCCCGAACCCAAATTAAATCAACCACACTATTAACCCAAATTCAACATTTCGAATCTACTAGCATAGTTCAAACTGTGATCCGACACTTAGAACAACAAATGTTAACTGAAATCAACTATATGACTTCTCAAGCCTTTAAAAACCATAAACTCACACAAATTATTTTTGATCGCATCGAAAATTATGTCAACCATTCCCTAACTCCAAAATCAACATGTAGTAACTATGGAAAAGGGCAAAATGATCAAAACACATAAAAAGCAAATTTTCACAAAACAAGTAACTACACCCTTCTCAAGTTTGAAGTGTGACAAACTTTGTATACACCGCCTTCTTTCTCAATTCACATTTGTCTTTATGGTCTCCACTCCTCCACTTAGATGCAACGCTTATTTCCGAATATAGTATTGCATGATACTTTTTTGAGTGAATTCTAAGAGAATATAATAGATGGAGAAACTAATTATCATGGTGTCGAAAAAAGTTCAAACATTTGTCCTCTACTATCGGTGCTCCCTGATTTTTATAATACATAATCGGGGTGGGGTGGAGGGGAGGGGGAATTGGCATAGAACCCACTTTTCAAACTTATTTTGTCAAATACCCACTTAATTTTTTTCATTTAAGTTTTAGAGTTAGGGTTCAAAAAGTTATAAAAGTGGGGTCCACACGTGGGCCAAGGAATCTTTTCATCATTTTTATAACTTTGAGAATTAAATAAACTACACCTAATACCCTCCACTTCTTTTAATATTAAATAAAACCCCTTCTCTCTCTCCTCTTCAATTTTTAAACTCCTGCTACTCCCAAGAATTCTCTCCCAAATGCCATTTTTCATTTTTCTTCTTCTTCAGCAGCAAAAGGCTCATTTTTGCATTGTAAGGTAAGTTAAAATCAAGTTTTGATTATTTATAGATCCATTTTATCCATTTTTCTATTAACCATTTTGTGGTGATGTAGTATAGGATTTTTTTCGAATGTGGTTGATTAATAGTTAAAATATGAGAATTTTATAGGTAATTAGTTTGATTCCAAAGCAATGACTGAGTTTTGATTCGTCAGTTTTGATAGATTTTTCGTCGATCATGGTGTTGAATTTTGAAATTTTTGTTAAGGAGTTTTGGTTTAGTTCTGGTATTGTTTGAGCACTGCAGTGTTGAATGGTGGGATAATTGTTGTTTTATGAGTTATTTTGCCTATTTGATTCAAACAGTGACCTATTTCTGTCTGTAGACTTGTGGTCTATGAAATAAGAATGCCTTAGATTGAAATTAATTTTTAGGCATATGAAATTCTTTTAAAATATGATTGATGAAGTAGTGAAAATTGAAAGATTAATAGCTAATTATTTTGATTTGTAGAAATAGTTTGATTTTTAGCAATAGTTGAGTTTTGATACTGCATATTGGATTTTGATTCAGTTATGGTATTTTTGTGTTGTAAACTATTTAATGGTGAGATAATTCTTAGTTATTTAGTCTTTTTCATTTGATCATTGAGTTGTTTCTGTTAGTAGACTTATGCTCTATGAATTTACAATGGCAAATTTATTTTGTAAGTGTAGATTCTATTAAAAATGGGTAAAAAAAATCGGTGTTAAATGCACAATTGGTATCGCGTCTGGTTCTGCTGCTAGCAGTAGAAAAAAAAAAGAAATGAGGTAGTTGAAAATGCCTTTAAAAGGAAGAAAATTGAAGTAGAAGAGTCGAAATCAGATCCAGAGACCATAAAGGAGATAAATGAATATGTCGATGAGTCTAGTGATGATGTTGCCAACAGTAGTGATAGTGAAGAGAGTGAGAGAAGTGAATAAAATAATGTTGATGGGGATAATGATTCCTTGTCCATGCCATTTTATTCAAGGTATATTTTCATGGAGTGGTATGACCTTCGAACTATAATGGATGAGGTTAGATCTTTACCTAAAAAAATATCGGTTAGCTCAAGAATAGCTACATACCAAGAATTTAAGCAAATTCTTGTCGACCAAGATTTGAAGAAAAGATTTAAGCGGTCCTATTTTGAATACTTGAGAAACCTGCCACAACATCTTAAATTCAATGGGCAGATAGTCCATTATGTATTGTTGTGATGTGTTAAGAATGATAAGATGTGTCATGAGATATGGTTTTGTGTGAACAATAAGCCTGTGTGTTTTGGCTTAAAAGAGTTTTGTTTGATCACGGAGTTGAACTGCTCATCATACCCCAGTGAATAAAAAATAAAGAAGGCGTTAGAGAAGGGGGAGCATTTTTATTTTAAGGTGACGAAAAATAAAAACATTATGGTGGCCAACTTGTTACAATTGATTAGAGGGAATAAGCTGAACGAGGAGCAGAAGTTCAAGTGTTGTTTACTTTGGTTCTTGCACATCATGTTGCTTGCAAAAGATTTGATGAAGGTTGTCGACACAAAATTGATTCGGATGGTGGATTCATTAAGTTTCTTCTACTGTTATCCTTGGGGAAAGCAGACATTTCAATTGACCATAGACTATCTAAAGAATAAAAGTGACCAAAAAAAGCAGAGCAAATTATTTGATGAGAAATAGAAGGCATCCTATGCTCTATTCGAATTTTCCTTGGAATTCATGGTATCTACCATCAACTCTTTAGTCAGATTATCATAGATTCTTATTTTATTTATACTCTATCATAGACTCCAAGTCATTTTTTCACTACTGTATTACTTATAGATTTGGATCTACGAGGTCTTTTCTCATCTTGGAAAATTTACTGAAATATCAATGGATGAGCCTTTTCCCATTTCCCGTATCCTCAGATGGCACACTACAAAAAGTGACAAGATAATCGAAGGCGACCCATTAAAGTATAAAGAAAAAGTTACTGAGATATGAACTTATTTTTTATTATGCAATAATAGTACTGTTATATTGAATGTTATATAATTGTTAATTAATTTTTTGTAGAACGTACACCTACACATCATCCTTACTGTTTGTAAGACGAAGATGGATTACATGGTTACATTTAAGTCATATACGAATAAGGTAAACAATAACATCCTCGATGGCTTGAAGAAAGATTTACAAGGGGTGATTGTCCTTACTTCAACTAGGGACAGTGATGATGATGGAGATTTAGGTAGTAACCCCATTGGAGTACACATTGGTGATGATGCTTCTCCAAGCACCTCAAAAATTATAGTGGGCACCTCCGTCGATGGGGATCCTCATAAGTGTGTTGCTATCTAAAGAGAGATCATTCTGAATATCTACGCTATCTAAAGGAACTATGACTACTGTGTCACTAATGTATTTCTTTAGCAAGGATACGTGGAATACTAGGTGTACTGAAGCTAGATCTGAAGGCAACTCAAGCTCATAAGCTATATTTTAAAAACGGTTGACAATTCTATAGGGACTGACATATCGGGGACTGAGCTTTCCCTTTTTGCAGAACCTCTTCACTCTCTTCATGAGAGAGATTTTTAAGTATATAAAATCACCTACCTCAAACTCAAGATCCTTTCTCCTCACATCTGCATACAATTTCTGTTGGCTATGGGCTGTCCTAAGCCTTTCCCTGATCAATTGAACCTTCTCTAAGGCATCAAACACTAAGTCAGGCCCTACTATTGTAGCCTCACCCATCTCGAACCAACTAATTAGAAATCTACATCTCCTAACATAAAAAGCCTCAAATGGAGCCATCTGGATACTGGAATGATAGTTGTTATTACACGCGAATTCAATCAAAGGCAAATAGTTATCCCAACTACCTTTAAAATAAAAAATGCAAGATCTTAATATATCTTCTACAGTTTGGATGGTCCTTTCTGCTTGGCCATCTATCTGAGGGTGGAAGGTTGTGCTGAGGTAAACTTGGGTACCAAGACCCTTTTGGAATGCTTTCTAGAAGTGAGAGGTAAACTGGGTACCCCTATCTGAGATGATAGATATTGGGACTCTATGTAACTTGACCAACTCTCTAATATAGAGTTTGGCATAATACTCGGTTGAATAAGAGGTATGGACTGGTAAGAAATAGACTAATTTGGTCATCCTATCTACAACGACCCAAATAGAATTATGCTGATGATGAGTACGAGCAAACCCATCACATAGTCCATGTTCACTTCTTCCCATTTCCATGTGGGAATACTAAACTCCTGCATGGACCCACTAGGCTTCTGGTGCTCTATCTTAACCTACTGACACGTAGAGCACTTAGCTATAGACTCTACGATATCTCTCTTCATCCCACTACATCAATAGATCTTTCGCAAATTGTGGTATATCTTAGTGGCCCCTAGATGAATCGATTAATGCGCACCATGCACTTCTGTAAGAATTCATTGCCTCAAGTCATCTATACTGACACACATACCCAACCCTAGCAACTTAACATACTATCTTCTCCTTGGGAGAAAACCTTAACTTTATGATCTATGACTGACTCTTTCAACTTAACAAGGCTGGGATCTCTATCCTGTTTTTCCTTCACTTCGAAAACTAGAGATGATTCTGAACTATTCTGCACCCATACACTACCCTCTGCTGAATCGACTAAGAGAATACCTAGTCGGATAAGTAGATGGACTTCCTGAACTAACTTTTTCTTACCATTCTCAACATGAGTGACGCTACCTATAAACAACCTACTTAGAGCATCTGCCACTACATTGGCCTTGCCTGGAGATACATAACACTCATATCATAGTCTTTCAACAACTCTAACCATCTTCTCTGACACAAATTCAAATCTTTCTGAGAGAACACATACTGCAAGCTTTTGTGATCTGTGAACACATCAACATGCACCCCATATAAATAATGCCTCTAAATCTTTAAGGCAAACACTACAGCTGCTAACTCAAGATCATGGGTAGGATAATTCTTCTCATGGGGCTTAAGCTGTCTAGAGGCATAGGCTATGACCTTACCTCTCTGTATGAAGACATAACCTAAACCTACTTTAAATGTATCAGTATACAACAAATCCATCTGAACCATCTAGTAATATTAGGACTAGGGCTGTAGTGAGTCGAGTCTTCAACTCCTGGAAACTCTTCTCACATGAATCTAACCACTAAAACTTGACTTTCTTCTTAGTCAATCTGGACATGGGGGATGCAATTGACGAAAACCTTTCAACAAACCAATGATAATAGCCAGCTAAACCTAAGAAGCTCCTAATATCTGATGGAGAAATAGACCTAGGCCAGTTTTTCACCATTTTGGTCTTTTGAGTATCAACACTAATGCTATCACCGGAAATTATATGACCAAGGAATGCTACTGACCTTAGCCAAAATTTGCACTTACTGAATTTGGCAAACAACTGATAAGTTCTAAGAGTTTAAAGTACGACTCTGAGCTGATCTGCGTGACCATTCTCTCTATGAAAATAGACAAGAATGTCATCGATGAAGACTATAATGAACATATCCAATTACTACTTTAACATGTGATTCATTAAGTCCATGAAAGCTGCTGGGGCATTTGTAAGAACATAGGACATGACTAGAAACTCGAAGTGACCATACCGGGTTCGAAAAGCTATTTTTGAAATATCGCATTCACTGACTCTAAGTTGATGATAGCCTGATCTGAGGTCTATCTGAGAAAAGTAACTAGTACCCTGAAGTTAGTCAAATAATTTATCAATTCTGGGAAGTGGGTATTTATTCTTGACTGTGACATTGTTTAACTGACAGTAGTCTATACACATTTTCAGGAAACCGTCTTTCTTACGCACGAATAAGACTGGTGCACCCCACGGAGAAATGTTAGGTCTGATGAACCCCTCATCTAAAAGGTCCTTTAACTGTTCTTTTAACTCTTTGATTTCTGTTGGAGCCATTCTATATGGCGTAATAGATATAGGCTAAGTGTCTGGAAGAAGGTCTATTTCAAAGTCAATTTTTCTTTCGAGAGGCACTCCAGGAAGATCTTCAAGAAACACATCTAGGAATTCATTTACTACTGAAACTGACTCAAGGCTAGGAGTCTCTGAACTAGATTCTTTGACTCGTACAAGATGATAGACACATCCCTTTTATATCATTTTTCTAACTCTAAGGTATAAAATCAACTGACCCTTAAGCGTTATGGTACTACCTCTCCATTCAAGGACTGGTTTATTTAGAACCTAAAAATGAACAATTTTGTTTCTACAATCAACTGAGGCATAGCATGAATGAAGCTAATCCATGTTGAGAATGACGTCAAAATTGTCATCTTTAATTCTACTAAGTCTGCTGAAGTGACTTTTTGAGATATCATAACCGGACAATTCCTGTATACCCGTCAGGCTATGATAGTGGGTAGAAACTGAGAAAGGCTCTGTTAAGATTTATGGTCTGACTTTAAAATTGAATGCTATGTAAGGAGTTATAAAAGAAAAAGAAGCTTCTGGATCTAATAAGATATAAACATGTAAATGGAATATTTGCAACATACCAGTGACCACATCAGGAGAACTTTCCTGATCTTGTCGGGACTGAAGTATTTAGAGCCTGTTTGGGCGTTACCCACTGGTGGAACTGAAGTGGCACCCTACTGATTTAGGTGACCGGACTGAGCTGATGATCGATTGTACTGACCCTGAGAACCTGATTGAGGACAATCTCTAATTCTATGGCCTGGTTTGTTAAAACAAATATTAGTGTCAGCCCTGCAAATACCCTGGTGGCTTCTGCCATATTTCTGATAAAGAGGATTTGTTCGAGCACTACTGACACTACCTTGAGATTTAGAGCTTGGTGTCCTATCTTTGTTACCATTTCTGAACTTAGGTACTGGAGCACTGGCTAAGTACGAAGCTAGAACTGAAGATTTTTGGTGAAACTGAGAATGGTTACCGCCTTATGACTTAGGCTGAGTGAAATTAAAACTATCTGTTCTAGCTCTCTTATTTTCCCTCTCTCTCCTCATTCTTAGACTCTTTTATCTACTGAGCATGGACCATAAGCCTAGATATATCCATCTCCTTAATCAACATCGCAATTTTGCACTCCTTAACCACACTCTCTGATACCCTAGATACAAACTTGCTCATTCTAGACCTATTGTCTGCTACTACATGGGGAGCATACCTGGCTAACTGAGTAAACTTAGGGGAATACTCTTTCACACTCATGTTGCCCTGCTTGAGATTGATGAACTCTAACACCTTAGCTTCTCTCAGCTCTGGGAAAAAATCTATCTAGAAAAGCAGTAGCAAACTCTTCTCACTCTATGGGCTCTGCATCTGTACCCTTGTCTACCTTACACTGCTTAATCCACGTATAAGCTACATCTTATAGTTGGTAGGCAGCTAACTCAGTAATCTCCCTGAAAGTCACCCCCATGATATCCGTGACTTTCTAAACCTGATCGAGGAACTCCTGTGGATCCTCTTCTAACTTAGATCCTGAGAATAGGGGAGGATTCATTCGAGTGAAGTCTCGAATCCTGACTGCAGCAGTATTGGTCACTGGGTTGGCTTGAACAATAGTTGGTCATTCATTCTGAGCTGCTACAGAATTAGCTAGAGTGATAAACGCAGCTCTGAATTCTGCATGGGAGATATGCTTGTCCAGGGAATCTACCTGAACGGGCTGAGGTACTGACTGATTTTTGGTCCTTCTTCTATTAGTCTTTTTGGGAGGCATGTTCTGTAAACAAAAGGAAAAGATGAATTAGACTGAGAGTTTAACTTGAGCTCATGCTCATTCGCATGACATGAATACTAAAAGAAGGGAAACTTTTCCTAAAAACGTCTCATAGCCTCTTGTCCATAAGTGTAGTGCTCTACACACATATGCACAAGACTCTACTAGACGCATCTTTCAGACTCCCTAGGACTCTGTTGAACCTTAGGCTTTGATACCAAGTTTGTAATGCCCCGAGTCTGTACCCCGGATACTACACGGTGCTTACGACCCCGAAGGACCACAAGCTAATCGATGACTGGTACCTACTATGAGCACTGAAGAATAATATTGTAATAATGTAGAAAATAGGCTGAAATGCCATAAGGTTCATAATCTGAATACTGATAAAGAATAAAAATGATAATAATATTTGATAAAATATTTGAAATCTGAAATACTATCTGAACTAGTCTAGTCTGAAAATCCTCTAACTGAACTATCTTAAAGTGGAGTTGATGGGATGAGCTCCCAACTAACTCTAACTACTGAAATACTAAAGCTATTGAAAATACTAAAATAAATGCATATCCTCGATAGATGAGAACTCACTACTAAATCTGATACTGCTGCTTGAGTCTGGCAAAGTGCAGTTAGGAACCTGAGCATCCGAACCTATGATATGAGATATCATAGCACAAAGAGAAATTATGTGTCAGTACGTGGAATGTACTGGTATGCTAGATAAGGTAAGGCTGAATGCAAGGGTTCATATGCATGAACAATAACTGACTGAATAATATAGAGTAACTGAATAAGAGTACATGGTTAACTGGAACTACTGTAAAATACTGAGTATGCAATACTTTGTATATACGTGTATACTGTATCTAAGATTTTACTAAAGCTGAGTACTGAGTTCTGATAACTGATTAACTGATATTTGAGATTATTAATAGTTGAGTGACTATATCTAACAGCCCCGATTCTATAGAACTGAACTGAGTTCTATACTGAGACTAAAACTGAGACTGTGGGAGGTTGTCATCTAATTGACGTACGCCAAATAAGATAACTGGAGTCCAACCTATAACCCCAGTTGAAAGGGTGTCAGTACCGTGCCACGGGTAAAGACAAGCTAAAGAGTCGCCCTCATCTAGAAGGTGCCCTGAATGAGAATGGTGGTACCCTCAACTGGCAGGTAAGACACCTCATCAA
>NC_061119.1:157817915-157861112 GCF_002878395.1 Capsicum annuum | reverse complement strand
AATTTGTATAGGCTCTAATATGATTATGTGACTTGTTTAAACTCCTTCATATATGTAGAAACCCATAATTTGTTTAATTATTATTTAAATATTTATTTTTAAAATACATCCAAGTGAAGGTCTCTAAACGTGACTATAGATCTATGTGATCTATGAATGATCAATAGAGCAATTGATGCATGACCTACAATATAAGTCTACGGTAGACCAAATGACTCGATGGACCCTCAAAGCACAAGTATATTTTCTTACATGGGATTGACATGGGTCAACATCGATGACAGTTTATTAAGTGTCACCAACAGTTCAAGATTGTTTGTTTAACCACCCCCAAATAATGTGATTAATATGTTTAAACTTTTTTTAATTTAATTATTTTTTTCACCATTCCCAAATCATGTGATTATGTGTTTAAACTTTTTTTAATTTAATTTTCACCACCCCCAAATCATGTGATTATGTGTTTAAATTTATTTTAATTTAATTATTTTTTTTCAAACTATAAGCTACTGATGATCCATTGATTTATATGGTTTATGATCGACTTATATGTTTGGTCGAGGAGTGACAGTGTCTAAGATCGATGATAGTACATAATACATTAGTTGGTATAGAGTAGACCGATTTGCTTGTCTAAAATAGACTATATATGTGATCTGGATTTATTATCAAATAATTTTTATTCTTCGTGAATTTAATCAAGTCAATTTACAGTTGTATTCATTGAATAAGCAATACAAATTTGAAAAGTTGGTTGTGCAAAATCTCACCACTGATACAAACGAATAACCAATATAAAAAGAAAGAATAAAAAAAAGGACAAATAAAATTTGCAAATTAAAATATTTATATTAATATTTGTTCATTGTATACATATATTTTCATCACCGAAAACAACAAAAAAGGCAAAAAATAAGAAGTTTTCTTCAACAAAAATCCTACAAAGAAAGCTTCTTCTGCAATGAACGAAATCAAAAACTTATAAACATAAACTAAAATAAAAACTTAAACTAAATTTAAGGTGATGGTGGGGTAATGTAGTCAGTGCCATCTATTCCTAGCCTTTCCAGAATTGCCCTCAAGAAAGAGAAATTCAACGGAGTTCATGCTCCAAGTATGCGCAGTCTTCACACATCCCATGGAAAAGGCAGTCAAAATCGTTCCTTAAGAGAAGGAGATCGTAGTATCATGGGGGAACCCTTCTAATCGGGTATAAGGGTATCCTTCTCGGAGGCATGATATTTTTTGGTGAAGAAGAAGGGGTTTTTGAACTTTTTGATTTAGGTAGAAGTGAATGGTTACATAGAAATTATCAGTGTACTTATAGACTTGTAGAAGGTATCATTTCATATTCCCAACTAATCATCAGTCGACGCGTGTGAGAATAGAAAAGGTTTAACTTGCGTATACCAGCGATTTTTTATGTGAATAGACATGTTTGCAGATTTTAATAAATTGGGAATAAGAAACGATGGCTCAATACATCGTTTGAAGAGATATGGCAGTAAAAAAACCCACATAACGTGTTTGATGAGTAATTATATAACCATTAACAATTATTTAATAGACTATGTAACAGATATATCATAGATTGATGTTATCTACCATAGACAAAGCATGTAGTCGATTACAACTAAATGTTAAATTCTACAGAAATGTACATTTATCCCTCAAAACAGTGGCTTTACAAACAAAGAAAAAAAGTCTATTTAATATTTGTTGGCCATGCTACATGTGGTTCTTTTGTGCCCAGATTTCTTGCATATTGAATACTTATTCCTTCTTTTGGACTTGAATGTTTCACCGACGTCCTTAATGCATTTCACTTTATTCCTTCTGAGTTTGGAATCATAGGGGGCCGAAAAAATCTTGGTGTCTTACAATTCTTATGGCATAGTCCGTTCGGACTCTATAAGGACAACGTTAATAGCTTCGGAGTATGCAAGAAGGTAAGTTTTAACTTTATAAATTGGCAAAAAGTGCTCGTAGATAGAGTATCATAACCTTCACCATTGCCATACTTTTCTCGCAAAGCGGCCATCGCATGTTCACACGGCAGTTTCACCAAGACATATTTCCTACAAGAACAACTCCTCTCCAAGAGATTGACTATTACAGTAACACTGTTGCCGAACATGATGAATTAATCGAGATCACCGTTCGCATTAGTCACATACAAGGAATTACTCGCACTCTTATTTTCCCTTAGGATTTTTTTCGCATAAGGCACAAATTTGAATTGCCCACAAATGCATGCCGCTCCCTGAACTTTTTACCAGATTTTTTAGCAATTGAATTGACTATGTACGACACAGGGTACTCCCGTTTAACCGTCAACACTGAGTTGAGCGACTCGGTGATGTTTGTGCTCATCACATCGTACCTATTGCCCGAAAAGTATGCTCTACTCCATTTCTCAAAACCAAATACATTTTCAAGGACATGTGCTGCCTCGGGACAATTATTCTTCAATTCTGCAAAATGCTCGCTAAACTCATTAAAATAAAAAGCCTTTATCACGGCGTAGAATAGATAAAGATACTCTCAATAGTGTTGATTTACTCAAAGATTTTTAGTGAGGGGCCTCATGCAAAGTCCATGATGCGCCTGTAAACACAGAAGAAGGAATTGGCAATGCTAATGTGCCGATCGAAGATGATACATAGATCTGGTTCATCTTCTACTATAGACTTCAATTTCTCAAAGAAGAAGGGCCAAGAAGTATCGTTCTCTTTATCCACAATACAAAAGGCAATTGAAAAGATATGATTTTTGGTGTCTTGTGCAACGACACTCAGCAACACACCTCCATACTTGTCATACAAATGTGTTCCATCGACCACAATTACCTTTCTGATGTGGGCATATCTCCATATGCAAGCTCTGAATGCTAAAAAGTAGTAAACGAATGATCTATTCATCTTGTTAACCATGGTAGAGTAAGAAGAACCAAAATTCAATAACTCCACCATATGGCAAAAAGCCGATAAGAAAGTATATCCGTGCTCCAGTATCCCGCGAATGATGTTCTTCACAATTACACTTCTTTTCCAACACATCCAATAACTTGTGTTGTAATGCATCTCCCTAAACACAATCCTCTGAATTTCTCTTATGCTTGGAACCTTACCATCATGAAAATGATTTACTCATAGTGAAGAAATGATCTCGGATGAGATTTTCTTATGCCTGCCTATTGCATGTTAACACTGCGCGTGTGGAACCCAACATACTTGTATATGCAAAATTTGTCCAAGGATTCGTACTTCGTTGCCCACAACAACCAGTTACAACCACAAGATACATATTTCATCTTTAATAATTTGGTCCAGGTCTTATCTGTAATATAATTAAAAGTTTACCTCATTAATGCTCCTTCTAGTAGCATTTTTATCTCTTTCTGGTAGGTGAATATTTGATCACAATAAAAATTACTCCCATCGGTGAAGGAATGACTTGGTTGTGATCCCGTTCCATAATCTTCTTCCATATACTGTGAGTCCGATGAATCGTATTCCATATCTATAGAATTATCTTCCATATTAATTGGATGATCTTCATCATTCTCATAATTATTCAATTTGTCGTCGACTATCGGGCGTCGAGGTGGGGGTGGTGATAAATTCAACAGTTCTTCAAAGGGCCTATCAACTATATTTATCCTTAAAATAGGCCTAAAGCCATTAGCATCAACATCCATCATGTACAACGACACACGTTTATCATTATTTATAATAGTAGGATGCACCTTTTCTCTCGAATGCATTAGATAACTAATCACCACATCACTCGGCGCGTAATCTAGATCACCGCTCTCCATTACACTTGCAACTAAGTCATCGTATGAACCATTACGGCAAACCGCAATGGGAAATTTCACCTTACTAAAAGATTTTTATTTCCAACATTTGAGAGTATCCTCCCATTCTCTCATGAAATCACCAGAAACCAGAATAAATTTTGTAATAGATATCCTAGAATTAAGCTTTGGTCGACGATTAATTATATTGATGGTATATGTTGGGATATATGCACGATCAATGACTGACGATGACTAGTTAATGACAGGGCAGATATTCATAGAAATACTGTGAAATTGCAAATATTGCTTCTTATCAACAATCGTTAGGTTTATGAAATAGAGAAATGAAGTTGAAGTCGCCTGAGCTACTGTAATATACTTTCTAAAGAGGTTTTGAGTAATGTGAGTGATTTGAAAGCTTTTTAACAATAGTGGAAAGTGTGTTTGAGGAGATAGCAAACAAATGAGATAACAATGGATGCAATGGACAAGCTTATGATGTTTGTGGACTAATTTAGAGTTGATCGCCAGAAAATAACGCCGAAATCATGCCTGAATCGGAGCTTTTTGGAGGAAAACAGAAGCTTCTATTTTAAGCTTTTGGATTTTATTATTATTATTATTATTATTTTTGGAAACCCAAGATATTTTGTATATAATTGTGGATGAAGGAGTGTGTTGAAGTTTATTATTAGAAACTTGTGGGTGGGTTTGTCAACTTGAAAAGATTGGATGATGACATGGAATAAAGTGGGTATTTGATAAATTTTTCAAGACTTGTGTCTAAATGACAAAATAAGTTTTGAAAGTGGGTTATTTGACAATTAGTGTACAACACTATATAATATGTGTATAATTAATATGTATACATTAGTTATGTATTTATTATACACATATTTTGTATAAAAATGGGCATAAAGGATTGCAATAGCTCCAATGGATTAAAGGATTGCAATAGCTCCAATGGATAAACATACATACATACATATATATATATTGACAATTTTGATGTTCTTGTAATTTTTTAAGATATAATTCATAAATAATATAGAAATATGCTTTCTTTCAAATACTTAGTAACCAAAATATGTAAGTTAATGAATTCCACGCAAATGCAAGAAACATATATATTTTATTCATATTGTAAACAACTAAGAAACATCACCTACATGGATGTTTTTAAACATAATCTAGCACTACATCTTCAAAAAATTTCAACTGTTATATATCTTGGTGATCATAAACATTTGAATCAAGAGAGTTAGAAAGACGCAAATATTAATTTTTAAAGAACAAACTATGAATGATTCCTACATAAGCACCTACTTTCATAGTTTGTTCTTTTAAAATAAACTAGGTGCTTGGAGATGTTGTTACAAAATCATTGTTGGTGTGATATTTGTTTATTCTAGATTGGACAAAGATACTAAGAAGACACCCAATACTGCAAAACGTTAAATTTGTTCTTACAATTGTTTCCTTTATTATGATCTTTCCACACATTAAAAAAATGCGCCCATTTAAATCTTGGAGCAACCCCATCAGTTTTCATCACCAATGTCTGGTCAAAATTTGATCTTTATGTATAGTTCTTTCTGTTGGTTAAACTTTTTGTTCCTTTTATCTACTATTGTTAAAAACTTAATTTCATAATGAAGAATTTTGTAGCTTTTAAATTTTACAAGATGAATGTTAATCTATATATATATCTATAATCTATAATTTATATCTATAATCTATAATCCATAATCTATAATCCATAATCTATATCTATATCTATAATCTATAATCTATATCTATATCTATATCTATAATATATTAAAAGTGTGAAGCGGCTTAGAATTATGACAACTAATACTTTTTTCTTTAGGTTAATAATTCTAAATCAATTAAATTTGATTTTAAAAGATATATAAAATCTAAAAATAAATATAAAAGCGTTAGAATAAGAAAAATTTAAGAAGTATAGAAATTTTTAAAAACTTTAAGTACGTAATAAAATGTAATTAATAATTTTATAAATATTTAATTTTAAAAATAATAAAATATTTTAAATATTGAAATCTCGTGGTATATTTTTGTGGAACATATCTGCGTGTTGTTAACAACAATTTTCCTCTTTGCACATGATTCTACACTAATTTTTCATGTTTATAGAATTAAGTAGGTAACTTTTTTTAGCTGCTTCCATTATTTTCTTTTCTTTTATTAATTTGGTTATTTTTATAAAGGAAAAACAAATAGAAGAGTCCTATTTATTTTGGGGAAAAATAGCTCGGTGGATCCTTATACTTAGTCCGATTTGTAAAGTGAATACTCATACTTATACATTTGTCATCTGAACCTCTCAACTCAATAAAACTCAATATTTTAAACCCTTTACCCATCAAAACATAACATTTTAAACATTTTTTTCATCCAACTAATATGAGTGTAATACACTCATCGACATGTGGCATACTATGTCATCTTTCAATGGCAAGTATGAAATTAAATATTTAAATATATATAATATTTTTTAAAAAAATGGGGAAAGTGGGGAACTGGTAGGGTGGGTAGGGGGACGGAGTAAAGGGGGTGGGGAACTGGTAGGGGAGATGGGGGACGGAGAGAGTGGATGGTGCGGGGGTAGGGGAGATGGGGGAGAGGGGTTGGTGCAGGGGTGGGGGGTTAGCGATTTTCGGCGGGTTGTCACCAGAGTCGACAATAGGGGTCGTTTGGTTGCCGGTTAAGATGGTGTTTCCGGTGATATTTCGCCAAAAAATTCGAGTGGTCTAGACTGTTGTTTCTTCCTCTTTTTCACTCTATTTTTCTCACTATTTTATTTGATTGTCACTCTTTTTTCAATCACTCTTTCTCTATTTTTCTCTGACCAACTCTTTTTCTTTCACTCAATTTTCCTCTCTGTTCTATTTCTCTCTCGATCTCTCTGATTTTTCTCCGTCTTTCTCCTTGTTTTTGCCTATTGTTTTTCTCCTCTAAATCCCTTTTTTCATCTGTAGAGTATTTGCTCCCGTCCCCTGTTTTTCATGTATGTGTGTGTAGCAGCTTATGTGTGTGTGGTGTGTATTGTATTGTGTTCTGTGTGTGATGTCTATGGTGGGTGGGTGTATAGAGGAGAGTCTGTGTGTATTTGATGGAGAAGATGTAAAAAATGAAAGAGTGGAAAATAGGGCTGGTGCAGGGGTAGGGGGTTGGGGGATGGGGAGGGGGAGGGAAATGAAGAAGAAAGAATTTTTTAATTTTTTAAATTTTTTTTATAATTATTGTAAAAATACATTAGAGGCAAAAAATTGACTTCACACGCTGAAACGCGCTTTCTTTACATGCGTTTTGTCAAATCATCAAATTAATATTACATAAGCAAATAATGGTTTAAAATATTGAGTTTTATTGAGTTGAGGGGCTTAGATGACAAATGTATAAGTAGGAGTATCCACTTTAAAAACAGTACTCCTTTTTTTATTCTAATATAATTTATTTTGAATAGGAATATCAACCTTGATTTTTGAAGCATAAATACACCGGTTGCTATTTTTTTATGTTTAAATTTGTTGTTTGATATTTCTTTTTTCTTTTTTTTCTTTTTTAATTTGTTTAATTGTGATTGCTTGAGAGCATAGCAAAGTGATTTTTGTGTGTGTTCAAAATTATTGGTTGCTTTTTTTTTTTTGAAAAAAAAAATTGATAGTATTTTTTGTCTGATTATGATGTTTTGAGAGAATATTAAAATTATGATGGTTTGAGAGAAGATTAAAATGAATAATCTGATGTTATATTTTTTATTGAAAATTTATTCTACTTACCTTTTTATGCAGTTTTTGTAAACTTGATGGGAGCTACAACTAAAATTGTGGCTGAACAAACTTTACAATGGAGATTGAAGATGATATTATTTGTTGGGTTTTAAGTTGGTGAATGATGAATAGTAATGAGAGGCTACTTTTAGTCACTCGAAACTTAGAACTCAACGACAAAATAAGAAAGACATCACTTATTTTTGCATTCTTTTGCGTTACTCCTAATACGTCAGCTTTTCGAACTTTATATATATATATATATATATATATATATATATATATATATATATATATATATAAAGCAAAACTAAAGCAAGATAAGAAGCCACATGTCAAGCAATTGAGAAGCCACATGGCAATTTTATGAGAAAGGTTAATATTATTGTAATAAAATTTTTGAATTAAAGGATATTAAATATTTGAATTTGAAAATGTATTATTCTTTTAAAAATAAAAAAGCCATTAGCTTAAAACTAGAAAAGTATGGTTAAAAAGTCTTAATAAAACTCTTACTATTTTAAAATTTATTTCTTTAATATACTATAAAATATATTTAATTTAATAATAATAATAATAATAATAATAATAATAATAATAATAATAATAATAATAAATAGTAGTACGCAGTAAAATTGCTAACTGCAAAAAAGTGTATAGCAGTAGTAGTAGTAATAATAATAATAATTAAAAAATTAGTATTATTATCTCATTAATTCTATAATTATTTATAATTAAAAAATAAATAATTCAAACTAAATTTTAATTTGTTTTAAAAGTAAATATATTTTACTAGATGACTACATTATTTTTATAAGTTGTTTTAATTAGGGACTTATCCATTTATTTGAAGCACAAAAATTCAAATACTAAAATAATTAAAAGTAACTAGTGATAAATTTATTAAAATTGAAATACTATTAATGTAAATTAAAAGATAAAGATTAAAAAATATTTAGTTTGAAATTTTGTATAACATTTTTTATAGTTTTAAATTGAAACTATAAAAGATAAAAGATATTTTTAGAGATATAAATTATTTAAATTAGTCTTTAGATAAAGATAAAGTTTGTTGAATATTGATTTGTTGAATTGATGTTAGATTTTTGAATTTCAAATGGAAGTTACCTATTCTTTTAAATATTGAAAATAAACGCTATACTAAATAATGATGAATTTGAACTAACTAAAAGATAAATTTGAATTTGACTTTAAATTTAAATTAAAAGATTAAAAATATTTAAATTTAAAAATATTAGACTTTTTGAAGGAAAAAAAAGATTCACACTAACTTTAAACTAGGAATCTATAGTTAAAGAGTTCTCAATAAACTCTAACTATTTCACAACAACAACAATAATAATAATGTATTAATAAATAATAGTAGTAGTAACAAGAGAAAATTGAAGGAAAGGTGTCTTTTAAGTCTTGAATGAAGGATTGGTGACATTGACCAACAGATAGGATCAAACATCATTAGGAAATTTGATTAACTTAATTGTGGACTTGATTAATATTTTCAAAACTTTCTAATCTTTTCAAAAATAGAAATCAACCCAACCCACACCCCTCTTCAATCCTAATCAACCACTCTCTCTCAAGCTTCTCCCAACCAACAGTTTTGCAAAATTTCTTCCTTCAACCTCTGGCGACAAATAGTCTGACAAGTTCCTTTTTGATTTTGAACCGTCAATCGACGTGAATACTTCTCTGGCGACAACAACTTTGAGTTTTTCGTTCTCTCATTTCTTTTTTCACTGGTAAAAAATTATGAAGAAACAGAGGAACTTGAGCCAACTACTCTTCTGGTATTGAAATGTGGACTGAATAAAATCCTAATTTCTAGCATTTCTGCATTTCTTTTTCTCATTGTCATACTGTTTATTTGAATTTATTGGTGATTTTTTGTCACAGTTGATGTTCTTAGTGTGTATGTGTATGTGTGATATGTTGGTGTTGCTGGGTTGATTTGTTGTTTATCTTGGTAGAAATGGTATTGTAACAGTTAAAATGTCTAATTTAATAGATGAAACATATGATGCAACAGATGAAAATCTGATGCAACAGATTAAAAATCTGATGCAATTATGAAAATCTGATGTAACAGGTGAACAATCTAACAGATCATTCACCTATTGCGAAAGACGACTCTTCTGTTTGGAAGAAATCTAAACAATATTGATCCAACAGATAACTGATTAGTGATCTATTTTTATTTTTTCCAATAGTTTACACTTCATTTTAAAATCTGATATAACAGATTAAAATCTGGTGCAACTATAAAAACCTGATGCAATAGGTGAATAATCTAACAGATCATTCATATGTTGCGACAGACGACTCTTCTGTTTGGAAGAAATCTAAAGAATATTGATCCAATAGATAACTGATTAGTGATCTGTTTTTATTCTTTCCAATGGTTTACTCTTTATTTTACAACAGATTAGGACTGTTTTTATTCTTTTCAATGATTTACTCATACAGGTCGATTATTTGTTGTAACAGATAACATATCTGGTGCAATAGATTAGTGATTCATTTTTATTCTTTCCAACGGTTTACTCATCCATTGCAATAGGTCGGTTATATGTTGCAACAGATAAAATACCTGGTGCAACAGATTAGTGATCTATTTTTATTATTTCTAATGGATTACTCATCCGTTGCAATGGGTTAGTTATGTGTTGCATCATATAAAATACCAGGTGCAACAGATAGTGCTATTTTTATGGTTTCCACATATTACTCATCCGTTGCAACAGGTCGATTATATGTTACAACAAATAACATACTTGGTGCAACAGATTAGTTGTCTGTTGGAACTGTTATATTACTATTATGCATTAATCAATTATAAATTTATGTTATGTTTTTGTTAATTTAAGATAACATTGCTCCCAAAATAAAAGAAATCGAATCAAGTCCAAGTAAAGAAACAAGTGCAGCTACATCCACCACTCTATGAGCTTGCTTTACAAGTTTTATCTCAATCAAGAGCAGAAGATAATGAACACGGGGAGGAGGAATCGTTCAAAAGATATGATCCAAATGCTAATAGCCCTTTCGTCAAAGAGTTGGTCAAAACCTTCAACATTGATCGTTACCCTGTGAGAATGCAGTGCGATGGTGCCACAGATTTAACGGGTGATCTCTTGGTTAAGTTAGTCATGGGAAAATCTTTTGACGCCTTCAGAAAAATACTTTGAGAACAAAAATTGGATTCTTATTTCAGGGAAAGCTGCTTTGGGAAATATCTTGATTTTTCGGAGGACAACAATGCTCGTTTCCAGATGAAAATGGTATATGATTTTCTCAAGCACAGGTTTATCTATGAAAACAAAGATAACATGGATGAGGTATGGATAAATTACTATGGCATGCCTATTTGTTTTGGTTGGGAGGAGTTTGCCATAGTTACCGGACTAAAATATTATCCTCCTTCTTCTTCTCAAGTTATACCTACTCTGACCTAAAAAAAAGCACCCCGCACACCCATAAAAGAAAAAAAATAAGTTGAGTGATCGTGATGACTTGGTGTCCATGGTTGGTCCAAGATTCAAAAACAAAAATCTGATTGAAGCGTTGAAAGGTAAAGGACTTTCAAAGAAGCACAAGCAATCATTATACTTGGTTTGGTTTGTACATAATGTTCTTTAGGAGAGAGACGTTAACAACATCATAAGCCTTGGTTTAATAAATCTCTCTGAGGATCTGAAGGTATTTAATAGCTATCATTGGGGTTATGAAAGCTTTAAAATGACTGTCAAATATTTGTTAACTTTGTTAACACCAAAATCAGTCAACTTATATGGTTTTCCATCGGCCTTCAAGGTAAATATTTCTTTTATAATGATATGATTCATCATTTTTTTATTCAATAATGCTTTTGATTTATTGGTGTTATGTTATAGACTTGGGCATTTGAAGTTATTCCTTATTTGAGACAACAAGTGAACTACCAGGAAGAAGTTTTCTGTCCAAGAATTCTGAGATGGTTGTCGGTCAAAACTGATTAAAATGCAAATTTTCTTGATCATTTCAATCCCTCCAAGGAAGCAATAAGTCCAATTCTAATCAAATTTTTATTTTAATTAATGATTAAATGATTTCATCATCATTCTTAATATATGTACCGATTTATTTTAGATTATCCATCCGTGGCTTGTTCTGACCAACCGAGAGTTGAAGATGTCATTTTTTCTTACTTTACGGTCTGTGCAAACTTTATCGGACCCTAAGGTCATTGAATGGAATAAAAATAGAATTGTTTGAAGCAACAGCCATCACAAGAAAAATAATTTTGGAGGGTGGGGCTAATGATGCTCCTCTTACAGTTTTTGAAACAACAAGCCATTATGATTATGATCATAATGGTTGTACAGATTTTCCTCCAGATTTTTCCACATCTAGTGAATGTTCTTCATGCAAATGTCAAGACTGCAAGGTGAAACACAATGGAGTGATTAATGCTATTAATGCACTAACTGGTTCTGTAAAGAAAATGACATCTAAGAGGGGTGTCATTCCATCAAAGAGGATTTCATATCCAGACACTCCACTAGAGATCAAGGCGGCTAAGAGAAGAAGGGAAAACACTTCCAAGGCATCATCAATCATCAAAAAAAGTAAGATTGCAACGCCTCTGTCTTTGTCTTGCACCGATGTTTAGGGTGCAAGGGCAATAGAAGAGCATATGAGCTGAAAAAGGTGAATGTACATCATCTGTTCTAAAAAAATAAACAAGCACATATCTGTTTCAACAGATGATACATCTTCTGAAAATTATCAAATAGATATATACATCTGTTGCAACTGTGTCTAGCCTATTGCATCAGATTTATTATCTGTTTCAACAGATGAGTCTTATGCTGTAACAGATGGGTCATCTTTACAAAATTATCATACTGCTCTGATTTACCAGTTCAAATTTATCCCAACAGATAATCCATCTGATACAATATAAAATCCATCTGTTGCAACAGATAGAAAATCTGTTGTATATCTCTACTTAGCATTGACAATTCTGGCTTTCCAGGCAGATATCATAGCTACTGCCCAAGAGCATAATATGACAGTTGATAATCCATCAACTGCTTCCAAAGATAAATACAAAGTGAAGCCTGTCAGTTTGGGAGAATGGAAGAATTACCCGTTTGAAGGGTTCAACATCTCAGACGAGGCTCTAAAAAAACTAATACAGTTGATCAACGACTATTCAGAATGGATTGTCGATAGGCTATTAAAGCATCATGCCGGCAGCTACATAAATCAATTTTATGGATATTGATTTATACAATTCTTGTTGTAATAACCTGACATTAACACGTATAAATCATCATGTAGAAAATAAAATGACGAGTGCTACAAAGTGAATGAATTGAGTCTTGGTTTTGATATGTTCGACTTTGTTGTTGCACATCTCAAAATAAATAATTGGTTCTATTTGATGTCATAGCCCCAAACTTGTTGGAATGATGGGTTTAAAGGCCATACATATTACTATTAATTAATACTTTATTTAATTGCATCTGTGTATTGATTTTTTTATCACGTAATCCAAAATGTTTGATAATATGTGCAGCAAATCGATATCATTTTTTACTACCTCCGAAAGAAGGCCAAGTTGCAAACAAAAGAATAATACATATACACAATAGGCAATTATTTGTACAAAGCTTACATCAATAATGTCTATGATAGGTATTGTCAACAGCAGCTGGAAGTTTCTCAAAACGAGGAATGCTTAATCAACATCATCAAAGGTTTTAGCATTCCGGCTGTCTTACCTTGGAATTTGTTCAATGAAGTGTACATCCCAATCAATTGTGGTGATGAATTCCATTAGGTGTTGGTTGTCGTCGTTCTAAAAGAGAGGTGCATCCGAGTTTATGACTCGATGTTACAAAGGAGACGTTCCAGGCCGTCGTCTGAGATACAAAAGCTGGCCAAAATATTGCCTACTTACCTTGATATGAGTGGCTTTTTGGATCAAAAGGTTCATACTGATTGGTCGACGATTGAAGCATACTGGGATAAAATGGCTAATCCATTTGATGTACAATATGTTGACGGAATTTCTCAACAAACCATTGGTAGCCTGTAAGTTTAAGTGTCATGATTTAATTTCATTTTACAAATTTCACAACGCTTGCATGAACTACAAGATATGGATTATCTATTTTTTTTAACACAGGATTTGCGATCTTTTTATTGCCACCTATGCCGAGTATTTGAGCGATGGATTACAAGTACCAAATGATGGACTTGATGTCGGATTACTCCGCAAAAGATATGCTGCTCTTTTATGGAAATATGGAGAAGCAAGAGCTCAGAAGTCGTACGCAATCGACGTTAAAGATCCACGACAACCAAATCCAAATTCCATAGCACTGGATGAAGAACAACTTGTCCATATTGATTAGATCTTTATAGCTCAAGTTCGTCAATGTAGTAACTTATCCTCCTTGGTTTAACTTGTTGATTTATCTGTAGAGTAGATCGTTTGTACTCATAATGATTTGTTTTTACATTTTATTTATTTGTTAAGTTATTTTATTTCATGTAATTTCTGAAGTCTTCGATTTATTTTATTCTGTCTATGAATATAATTAATTTTGAGTTTTGAACATGTTAATTGAAATGGAGTACTAGATTCAAATATCGCAACAGATAATACATCTGCTGCAACAGACGACATATCTTATTAGACAAATTTAGACATATGTTGCAACATGAGATGCAACACGTAGGTCATCTGCTAGAAATTATATAACATGTCTTCCTACTTTTTTTATTTGCTCCAACAGATTAGCGATCAGTTACAACAAATAAGTTATATGTTGCAACAGATCGTAAATCTATTGCGACAAACAGATGAGGAACATCTGCATAATGCAACAGATGACCAACCTATTCCAATAGATAATCAATCTGTCACAATAGGTACTATATCTGTTATGACAGATATAAATTTGTTGCATTATAAAAATTCAACTTTGCCAGACATAAAAATTATTTCCCCTATATGTATAGTGAATTGGCTTGAAATAAAAATTTGTTATTGTGTTCATCTCTATCTTTGTACATGTTCTTTTTTATACACGGGCTACAACCATTTAGTTAGTACCCCATATGCCCAGACCCATTGCTTCTTTCCCATAACGGTGTCACACAAACCGTCCATTTGTGTGCCGATCAACAAACACTCCATATATGCAAGCGAGTACGACCCACACACTGCACCAGTTGTATTTTTTGGGAGCTGAATGTTCTTATTTCAACCTTTAAAAACCCATGATTCCTTCGCCAAGACTTCAGCCGGCAAATGATCCATCAGCTTACTCTACGTCAACAACTTGGACAACAACTTCAAGAGTGGCTGCATGTGGGTTAAAAATGTCTTCTCGTTGAACACAGGTAATTTACAGTCATAAACCTTAATCTTTCCCTCGTATAGTAGTATCTCAACAGTGAGAAAATGGGTGACATCCACATTCATGACTGCAAAGATTCTCTTTGCCTTGGTCCAACTCTTGCCGTGTGGATATGACCTCTTCCCTCTAACATATTTAATTGCTTCTTCATCCTATTGGAATGTAGAAACTAACTGATCAAATCCCAGGCGATCGGAATCAGCTAGATTATAAAGATCAGCATACTTATCTTTGAAATTATTATAGAAGTTGAGGTCCATTATCCTATCAGCAGCATCATAAGCATCTGGGTACACTAATTGTCTGCCCCTCATGAGGCAGAGAATTTCATCAACATACTGTGGTATAAGAAGATAATTTTTAAATAGGTTAGTAATTGTAAAGAATAAAAACACAGTGGAAAGAATCCGATGCAGAGGGTTCTCTGAATTAGTTCATAGATTACCCAGCTAATGCAACTTATGCAACAGATGTGTATTATGTTGCAATAGAATACTAAGCTGTTGCAACAAATTACACATCTGCTGCATAGATTCTTCTTCATGGAGTAGATTAGAAGGGTAGGTTAGCAAAAGTAAACTTACCTTGTCCTTGTACCACACACACATATTTGTCATATTTGAGAAGTCTTTGGCGACAAATGAATGCATGGTGTATTCTTTTTGAACCTTCATCTTGATGAATTCTTCTAGTTCCTTCTTCTTCTCCTTTTCAAGCACTGCAAATATGTCCACCTTCTTCGGTGGACTCTGAACTTTAACAACTATTGGAGCGGGGGGAGTTGCATTTTTTGTTGATTTTAGAATGGAGAGAATTTGTCTAATTTTTATTCTGTTCCTTCTAACCTCCACTGTAGGAGTGCATAGCTCCCTTACCTCGTTGGATGGTATGACACCCCTCCTGGATTTCAACTCCTTGGCAGCTTCAGTAATAGCCTCTAGCTTGTCGAAGAGTTTATCCTCTCTGTCCTTACACACTTTGAATTTGCAATGAGAACATGAAGGTGAGGAGGGGTGAGAGGAACCACTGTAAGGATGGAAGGAACCGGTGTAGGGGTGAGAGGGATAAACTGTACAAGGGGTGTTTTCAAATATATTAATTTTTTGCTGAGCACCAACATGCTCATAATCATGACTGGCAGCAAAAGCAGAAGCAGGATGGCTGCCACCATCATAAACAACTTCACCAGCAACACCCCCAGAAGAAGCACCCAGATCTGTTGCAGTTTGAGTTAGGTCGTGAAGAGCTTCAACATTAGACTGACCTTGCCTAACTGCTCTTCTTATGGATGTTTCTCCATCCAATTCCTTCTTTATTAACTCCACCGTTGGGTCTTCTTTTGTATCAACAAGACCCAGACTAAAAAAAGAAGTCATCCCCAGCTCATCAATGGTAGGCACGATCCAAGGATGCACAACCTATAAAAAATTGACAGGAGGAATTTAAATCATATAATAATAATTTATAGTCAGTTGGGTTACATGGGGCTCGAGTTATGTTAACACAGCCAACTTATGCAACAGAAGATCTAGCTACCGCAATAGCTGATCTGTATGTTGAAACAGATTGATAATATGTTGCATCAGAATACCCATCTGTTGCATAATTTACAGTAGATGGGTAATCTGTTGAGTAGGGTTCAGAGAATAAAGCATCATATGGTTAATCTATTGTGAAATATAGATGGTCTGTTGAAACAGATTACCCATTACACCAGTTGCAATTAACGGGTAATCTCTTGCAACAGATGGAACATCTGTTTCAATATCTTTCTTTGAGGCAAATTATTTTAGTTGAAGAAGATGTACTGTATCATCCGGAGGGTTAAAGATATCATCCTTATTAATATTTTTTTTATTGCTTTCTACTGCAGTCAACCACCTAAGGATCCTTGGATGAGAAACCTTATTCGGGTAATCCGTGAAATGCTTTCGGAGGGGAGGAATGGCTTCACATGCCCAAGCCTAAAAATTGTAAACAAGAAGCAAGCAAAAAAACATTCAAAAGTATATTCAATATAAATTAATGAATGAGTAAAAATAGTGATCAATTTTACCATGAAAGCCTAAGGAAAGCCGTATAATGTGGTCGTCTTTGGCTTTAGCTCTTTCAGTAAATATTTGACTGTCAAGTAGTAGCTGCCATAGACCCAGGGATGGTCTTTGAATCTCCCAAAATCATCAGAAGCTCCAACAAATCACGTTCTATGACTTTCTTGACGTCTCTTGCCAATAAAATGGAATGGATAAACCAAACTAAACACAATTTCTCCTTGTAGTGCTTTGGTATGTCTTTATTCTTGAGATCCGTTATCAAATCCTTCACTTTGTAGCTAGGTCCAACAATGCCCAACAACCCATCTTTTTTACCTTGCATTTTTTGGACCCTTGATGGGGTGTTTTCTTGATGGCAGGTTCTTCTGGACGATCGCATCTCAAGCCCGTCACAATGGCAAACTCTTTCAATCTAAAACAAACTGGCATGCCACAGTAGTTGATCCAGACTTCATTCATCTTATTTTCGCCCTCCTTCGGACCTCCATCATCCCCCACATACATGATCCTGTGCTTGAGAAGGCCATATACCATGATCATTGTGAAACAGAGAGGGCGAGGCCCAGAAAGCTCAAGAAAGTGTGCAAAACAGCTCTTCTTAAAAAGTCCATCTATGTTTTCCTTCTTCATAATACTCCTAAGTTCGTCAAAAGGTTTCCCCAACTAACATTTACGTACAAGATCACCAAATATTGTATTAGGGTTATTCATCGGCATCGCAACTCGAAACTTGTCAATATTAATGATTTTGATAGAATCATGCTGGAATTTTGATATTATTTCACGCCCCGTTGGTGAGGAGGAGTTATCACTTTCCTCGGCTTCATTTTGTCCTGACTGAGATTGTTCTGGAATTTTCTCCGAATCTATTTGTACTCTAGCCTTTATGTTTGGTGATCAAAAGTTGATCCACTTTCTCCATTTTTTGGTTCTTTTCTTTTGGCAGACATTTTTTAACTACAAACAAATGAAAAACAAAAAATACATTGCATTTGATGTCTGTATATTTTTTTTAAAAAGGTGAGACAAATTTCAATAAATTATTCTTACCACATAACAAAAAAAAAAACTCCAATGGACAACCCATTAGTTGGAAAAGATGGGGAACTCGAATCTGTTTGAAGACCTATTTAATATCTCCCCATAGATATTCCACCTGTTGTAACAGGTGGAGAAATTTCAATAAATTATTCTCCACCACATTACAAGAAAATACTCCAATGGATAACCCATCAGTTGGAACAGATGGGGAATCTGTTTGAAGACCTATTTAATATCTCCCAACAGATCTTTCACCCATTGCAACAGATGGACCACCACCACCACAACTAATGCCACGACCAACGCCACCAAGACCACCACCAATGCCACTAATACCAACACCAAGACTACTGCCACCACCACCAAAAAATATAAATACCAGCACTACCAATAATACCACAAACACCATCCAACAATACCACGACAGTCAACAAAACACTGAGAGAAAAATTAGGGTTTTCTCGGGTGCTCCTACCTTTTTAGCATCAAAACTCAAAATTGTTAACCCATTCTCGAAGATAATACAACTAAAAGTCTTCTTTTTTATCATTAACTAAAAAGTTCTATTTTTTAGAATAAAGAACAAATGTAGAACTCTTCTCAAACTCTGTTACATGTGAAGATAGAGAAAACAACGGATACAAGCGGGAATGAAGTAAAAAAAAACAACTATATGTAGTCGTAAATGGGAAGAAAATCAATCTCTTTTTAAGGGTTGAGCAATATGTTGAGTAGTTGTTATTTATATTATTTGTTTTATTGAGAGGGAGAGGACACCCCGAGAGAGAGAGAGAGAGATAAGAGCGAGAACTTAAGATTTGAAATGAAAAGTTTTTTGCACAAATAGATGATTTGTATGGGTTAATTTATAATTTTGAAAAAGAATGACAAGTTTTGAAATTGCTAATTTGGTCTGAATTGATCTTAATTAATTTTAAATTTTTAAAAGATATAGTTTTTAAAACATTGAGTTGATGAGAACTCATTTCTACTCAGAGTGATCGATCGACGACTTGGGTCGGGATGAATGCAATACCAGCGCCATGCAATTGCAAAGACACGATTGGATTTGTAGTTGACCCTGCGAGCTCATTCATTCATCCCTAGTTCCACCTAAATCAACTTATGTACTATTACTATCCTAACATTGAGTTGATGAGAACTCATTTCAACTCAGAATGATCGATCGATGATTCAGGTTGGGATGAACGCAATACCAACGCCATGCAATTGTAAAGACTCGATTAGATTTGTAGTTGACCCTGGGAGCTCATTCATTCATCCCTAGTTCCACCTAAATCAACTTAAGTACTATCACTATCCTAACATTGAGTTGATGAGAACTCATTTTAACTCAGAGTGATCGATCGATGACTTGGGTCGGGATGAACGCAATACCAACGCTATGGAATTGCAAAGACTCGATTGGATTTTTAGTTGACCCTGCTAGCTCACTCATTCATCCCTATGTCCACCTAAATCAACTTAGGTACTATCACTATCCTAATATTGAGTTGATGAGAACTCATTTCAACTCAAAGTGATCGATCGATGACTCAGGTCGGGATGAACGTAATAGCAATGCCATGCAATTGCAAAGAGTCGATTGGATTTGTAGTTGACCCTGCGAGCTCACTCATTCATTCATCCATAGTTCCACCTAAATCAATTGCTATGAAATCTGTTGCAATAAATGACTAAGCTGTTGAAAATTTTCAAATAGGTACATATATGTTGCAACAGATGACATATCTAATTTAATTATCAAATAGATATTTGCATCTATTGTGATAGATGACTGAGCTGTTGGAAGTTTTCAAAAAAATATTTATATCTGTTGTAATAGATGACATATCTGATTTTATTAATTATCAAATGAATATTTTTATCTGTTGTCACAGATGATTGAGCTTTTGGGATTTTTAAACAGATATTTATATCTGTTATAATAGATGACATATCTGTTTGAAAATCTTTTTAACTCTTTTAATTTTAAAGAAAGAAGCTTCTAGTCCGAGTAGATAATATCAAGTAGTAGTACTTACTACTAAAGGTGGTAAAAAATGTTTCTTAGATATCTCAAAAGTGAGTTCATTGAGCAGTCTTATCTTGTCTTTTCAATGCCAGTAGTCTTAGTCTTCCTCGTGCCCCTCAAATTATTAATGAAATTAGTGAATATTAATTAATGAATATTGAAAACCACCACGTCTTCATACACAATACATCTATAGAAATTATCTCATCTCTTCCTTCCACTGCAGTTTATTTTATTCAACTCTCATCTTTTATCTCTCCTCTTTAGGGTCACAATCTTTTTTCTCTCTTTTATCTTCTCTTCTCATAAAGATCTTTTCAGATCTAAACCTATTCATATCTTTCCTCAACTTAAATTTCTATTTTGATCCCCTTTTTGATATTAAGGTATGGTTTATTATTGCTCTTTCATTCTCGTTTTCTTATTTGCATGTTATTTATATCTATTTTTTATTTAATTACAATTTACCCATATCATATTTATTAAAAAAAATTAAGGAACTTATAAGTGTTGAATAAACAATCCAAGAATTTTTATTATAATATGAGAAAAAAGTCATCTGTTGGGAGAAGTTTAAAAGCCTTGTTGGCAGTATCATTTTTTTATATGTATTTTGTTTGTTTCATTATTGTTGATGTAGTTATTGATGTTGTTGGTGGGGTTGGCGTTGTTGGAACTTGTGATGGTGTTGATGATTCTGGCACAAAGGATGTTGCTTCTTTATTGTTGATGATGTTATTGGAACAAATGTTATTTCTCTTTTGTTGATGTTTATCCTGTTGTTGATGTTGTAACAGATGAAGAAACTATTGGAACAAATAAAACCACCAGAAAGGCTGGTTTGATGTATTCCATCAGACTCCACATCTGTTGTAACAGACTCTACATCTGTTGTAACAGACTCCATATCTGTTACAACAGACTCCACATCTAATTCAACATATGAAAAATGTTCTTTTTGTGACATCAATTTTTTTCCTCTTCTTTGTAGATATAAGGAACTGTAAGTTAATCAACTTTTGACGGACTATCTCAAGAGGCTGCAGTAAAGATGGGATCGGAGGAATAAGCTGCTTGTAAATGGAACCACTTCATATGTGGAAGGTATGTATTACTGATAATGTTATCATGGAAACACACATAGAGTGCACTGATTTTGTGAATGATGTTTTTACTGATTAGTCATAGATCATTCAAACAAGATGTCTGTAATTTTATAGTTAAGTTTGGTAGGTCCAAACTGATAAGGCTGAGGGACCATGAATATTGTTCTGATAGCCTGTTAAGATTTAATGTCGGTTATTGCTCATGTTTATTTGTCAAGCATTGTGAAGGAATCTAATTTTTGTGTCATTGTAAAGAGATTCAATAGCGATTGGACTAACTTTTAGGGTGCATTGGACCCTTAGAGGGCCTTCGAAGCTTAGCACTGCATCTAATAAGAACGGAAAACCAATATATTTATTGCCCTGGCCAAAATATATATGGCTGGGTTGCTCGCTCAGGGTGATGATTTTATGCCAGAATGTGCGGTAGGAGAATACTTTCGAAGGAAAATGGGTGGTTGATGGAAGACTATATCATCTGAGAGCTAATTGAAGAAGAGACATAGGGTAGAAAATAACTTCTAACGAATCTGGCCAGTGGAATTATCTTAACAGATACGAGATCTGAATCAAGTGCAAATATGAAAGTGTATCCGATAATGTAATTTCATCTGTTGTGTCTCTGAAAGAAAAACAATGCAAATGGACACTTTGTTAGGGAGCTGTATGGTCGGGATTATCACCTAGATAGAAAATAGGAGAAGACCAATTAAGAAGCCTCACGGGCATCGAGGGTAGAAATGATGTACAACAAGTCTAGAAAACTTATGCCAACAGCAACTGCAGTTAAAATAAGAAATCTAAGCGAAGGCGGCAAATTTATAAATTTTAAATTTCATCCCCTGCCTTCTTGTTTATGTTTTCGATCAGGTCCACTATCGTTGACCTGATCGAAACGACAAACGAGATTGAAAAGCAAATAGAGTATCATTGCTTCCTTAGCAATATTGTTATAATTGATTGTGTTTTCTTACCTTGACATGCTTTCAATATTCCTTGGAGAAAATCAGATGCTTGCTGCAGTATGTGAATCCCGATAATTTTCAAGCTTGCCTCCAGCTTGTTGATTCTGTATTCAAGCTGGTCGTTTCCCTCTTCAAAGTTGGTAAAGAGTTCCTCATCTCTTGTGAGCTCGATCAGGAACACTACCTTCAAAGTTATGACATTCTAGAAGCCCTTCAGAATACTTTCTTCAGAAGCCTTAAAGGATACGTGGAGGGTCTCTGTGTTTGTTTTAGGTCACAATGTGTTTATGCACGTTGAAGATGTGGTCCCAAAAGTTGAACAACACACTTTTTTCTAGCGTTGCTCCATGCATCTTGCTCAACCAATTTGATAAATTAGTAAGCATGGAGTTACGTAGCGTGTGATCTAAACCATCTCTACCATTACTATCAAACATTATATAACTCTTAGCTCATTACTCTATCAAAAAAATATGACAGAGTTACTGCACAAATCGAACGAGCTCAATCTCTCAGCCTTTCTGCTGATTGCTCTTCTCCAATATAGATGACAAGATATCTGCTATGCAAAAGTCTACACCATCGCCAGACATGTTCCAAGGCAATCATGTCTGGCGATGGTTTAGACTTTTGCATAGCAGATAACTTGTCATCTATATTGGAGAAGAGTGATCAGCAAAAAGGCTGACAGATTGGGCTTTTTTTCTATGTGCACTAACTCGGGCATATTGTTTTGATAGGGTAATGAGCTTGGAGTTACATAACATTTTGATAGGCTTGGTAGAGCTGGTTTAAATCACATGCTACGTAACTCCATGCTTACTAATTTATCAAATTGGTTGAGCAAGATGCATGGAGCAACGCTCGATAAAAGTGTGTTGTTCAACTGTTGGGACCACATCTTCAACGTGCATCAACACATTTTGACCTAAAACAAACACAGTGACCCTCCATGTATCCTTTAAAGCTTCTACAGAGAAAGTGTTCTGAAGGGCTTCTAGAATGCCACAACTTTGAAGGTAGTATTCCTGATCGAGCTCACAAGAGACGAGGAACTCCTTATCAACTTCGAAGACGGTAATGACCAGATTGAATACAGAATCAACAAGCTGGAGGCAAGCTTGAAAATTATCAGGATTCACATACTATAGCAAGCACCTGATCTTCTCCAAGGAATGTTGAAAGCATGTCAAGGCAAGAAAACACAATCAATTATAACCATATTGCTAAGGAAGCAATGATACTCTATTTGCCTTTCAATCTCGTTTGTGGTTCCGATCAGTTCAACGGTAGTGGACCTGATCGGAAACACAAACAAGAAGATGGGATGAAATTAAAAATTCATAAATTGTCGCCTTCGCTTAGTTTCTTTATTTTCACTGCAGTTGTTGTTGGCGTAAGTTTTCTAGACTTGCTGAACATCATTTCTACCCTCGATGCCCGTGAGGCTGCTTTGTTGGTCTTCTCCTATTTTCTACCTAGGTGATAATCCCGACCATGCAGCTCCCTAGAAAACTGTCCATCTGCATTATTTTTCTTTCAGAGATACAACAACTGAAATTACATTACCGGATACACTTTCATATTTGGACTTGATTCAGATTTCGCATCTGTTAAGATAATTCCATCGACCATATTTGTTAGAAGTTACTTTCTACATTGTGTCTCTTCTTCAATTAGCTCTCAGATGATATAGTCTTCCATCAACAACCCATTTTCCCTTGAAAGCATTCTCCTACTGCACCTTCTGGCATATAATCATCAACCCAAGCGAGTAACCCAACCATATAAATTTTGGCCAGGGCAATAACTACATTAGTTTTCCATTCTTGTTTGATGCAGTTAGAGGCTTCGAGGACCATCTAAGGGTCCAATGCACACTTAAAGTTAAGTCCAATCGCTATTGGTTCTCTGCGGTGATGATAAATATTGATCCCTTCTCAAAACTTGACACACATAAACACGAGCACCAACCGTCAATAATTAGTAATAGGGTATCTACACCATCTTCATGAGGTCCTCAGCCTTATCAATTTCAAACCCATCAAACTTAACGGTACAATGCAGGATCTTATTTGAGTGATCAATGCCTAATCGGTTAAAAACTACATTCACAAAAACATTGTACTTTATGTGTGTTGTCCCGGTAACCTTATCAGTAATACATACTTAACTCCCACACATATGATAGTGGATCCATCTGCATGAACCTTATTCTTCCTAGCCCATCTATGGCTTAAATTGAATAAACAGATAACTAGCTTGTTGCAACAGATGACACATCTATTTATATTTTCAATCAATTAGAGACATCTATTATGACAGTGATCAACCTATTGCAGAAATTAAACAGATATATACATCTGTTGCAAAAAGATTGTCAGTATGTTGTAAGTTATCTAACAGAAAGAATATATTTTGTAACAGATTACCCATCTGTTAGATTTATTTTAAAGCAATTTTCTTCTCTTTCTGAGATACAATAATTTATAAATGGGTCCCTCCTTACAAATATGAATGATCCAGATTCGTACAAGAATATTCATATCGAGTCCTTGCGTGAACTTCAAAGGCATTTGATTGATGAACTCCAGAGAGATATTTGGCTGACTTCGGAGCAAGGCTGCCGGATGAATGAAAGATGTCTGATTGACAATAATAATAATATTAGTAATAATAATTAGGTAATGTTTTTTATTTTAGCGATTATTTTCCTCCTTTTGTATATCAAATCTACCCAAGGGATTCAAAAATCTATGAACATTCATTTCATTTTGTTGTAGACTTTGAATTTTTAATTCTTATTTAGTATTTAATAATAATCATTCTGTTTATTCCTTATTCTCAACATGTCGACGGTTGGTGGTAGGGATTGAGCAGCAATTTGTGTCAACAGTTAGAGGTTAATCTGTTACGACAGATCGATCATATGTTGCACCTGACGGTTATTAATAAAAAAGGGGCTATTTTTGTTATTGAGAGGGTGAAAAGAGAAAGACATGACTCAGAGTTCCGATTATTCAATATGAAAAATATTTCGTAAATAAATAATAAGGAAATAAATAATAAATACAATTTATAACCACAATTTTAATAATTGATTGTGACTTTTCATCATTTTTGTTAAAGGAATTTGAAAAGGTATTTTTTTTTATTTATAAAATAAAAAAGTAAGCAAATTTGGATTAATGATATGATGATATAGTTATTTTTTAAAAATTAGATTATATGTTGCAACAATTAAATTATCTGATGCAACAGGTTCACTATGGTTGCAATAGATGATGTATCTGTTGTCACAGATGATTTATCTGATGCAACCTACATCGAGTCACAACTCAATAAAAGCAGTTCTTGGAAAGAAATAATTAATAATAATAATCTGAAAAGTCATGACTTATCACAATATTTCTTAATTTAATTAATTCATTACTTTTCACATTAATAAAAAATATAATTAATAAATGGAGGTGAATAGTTAGATTATATGTTGCAACAGATATATTATCTGATGCAACACATTTTATATTTGTTGCAACAGATAATATATCTGTTGTCACAGATGTGTTATATGATGCAACAAATATAGAATCTGTTGCCACAACTCAATAAAAATGGTTCTTCGAAAGACTAATTAATAATAATAATCTGAAAAGTCATGACTTATATCACAATATTTATTTTCTTAATTTAATCAAAAATTTAATTAATATATGAAGGTGAATAGTCGCATCTTTTTGCCTCTCATTCAAATTCAATCCTCAATAAATAGGTTCATCTTTACTCAATCGTTCATTAAAATACACACTCTATTTATTTAGTGCATCTCGTCTTTCATATTACACTCTAGAAGATAAGATTATGGTTGACCCAGTGTGGAACGTTGCTTTTCTGCAAGACTCCGTGAATGAACTTCGGAATCAAGTTCGTGATCTGCAATGGGAATTGGGAGGATTTAGATCAAGAATGCTCCGCGAGATACGCACGCTGAGGAGGGCCTTGCTACTTCCGGTTGAAGATTGGCCGGCTGGCAATGATGATGCTGATAATAATAATAATTAGACTATTATTTTTATTTTAGTCTATTATATATATATTTTTATTTATTTAATAAATAAATTATGTTTGATCTTTAACGTTTTAATCCATATTTAATTTTCATTCTGTCTATTATCTTCTCAACAAACATTTCGATGATTTGACGTAAAAAGAAATAATTTAGAATCCAGTAGCAATAGCAAGATTTATCTGTTGGGTTTATGGCAGAGGTTGATTTGTGTTGTTTTAAACAGATTAATCATTCGTTGCAACAGATAATTAGTCTGGTGCAACAGATAAATATTCTGATGCAACGGATAATTAGTCTGGTGCAACAAATAAACATCCTGACACAACAGATAATACGCCTGATGCAACAAATAATATGATGATGCAACAGATAAATAGTCTGATACAACAGATTACTCATCTGATGCACCAGATGATTGATCTGTTTAAATTGTAGGCACTTGTGCTGGATACCCAGATGATAAATACGAATAAAAATCATAATTTTACTTACCAACGTAACCTATGAAGTAATTCCAAAGTGGAAAGTGATATAGTAAACAAAATTTGACCTAAGAAATTGGTCAGATCGCAGCAGTAGCGTTGTACCAACAACAACAACAACAAATGGTCGACAAGAAGAAGATAAGTCAGAAGATGATGAATAAAGCAGCAGAAACAGAAACAATTAACAACAAAAATCACTAAGAGAGAGAAAACAACAATGGATGAGAAGAGAGAGAAATGCGCCTTTTTCCCCTCCGTTTCTCGTTATTTTAGGTATACATTGGGATCAAAGTGTAAATTTAAAAACTTGTGAGTTATTTTAAAACTTCCCCAACTTTCTTAATACATAATAAAGTAATTGTCACCTCCAACTAATAATTAAGACTTGTGTCACCAACACCTCATTTTAAAACTCTTTTGTCACCTGTGGCCCAAACCCCCTAGTAACAATAATAGTACATGTGTGATGTTAATAATAGTAGTAATACATAATAATAATAATAATAATAATAATAATAATAATAATAATAATAATAATAATAATAATAATAATGATAATAATAACAATATAATAGTAATAAATACGTAATAATAGTAGTCGTTATAGTAGTAGTAAATTATATTTGAATCCATAGTATAATAGTAATAACATAATAGCAGTAGCAGTGATAAAATGAGCCAGAAAAATAATGATAGTGGCGTAGTTATAGTAACAACGGTAGTAGTTACCTTAACAACACCTACTACTAATACAGCCCTTTACCCTCAATTACCCCATCTTATAAAAATTACTTTAAAATTTGAATTGAAAATTATTTGACTAGGTGTGGATATTTTTTTTTATAGAATATACTTCTCTTTAATAGCAACAAAAAGGTTTTGCTCTCTTTTTTTTTAAAAAAAATATTTATAATTATATTTATCCAATCAATATCCTGATGTTTTTATAACAAACTATATGATATTTGAATTTGAATTGAAATATATTTCTAAATTGTTAACCTCTTGTACATACATACAACATATATATATATATATAGAGTGAGAGAACACACTCCTACAATAATCGATAATATTAAACTTTCTTCTCCTTCTTTGTTATTGATAATTAGATTCATTCGTGAGTTTATTTATTGCATTCTTGATATTCTTTATATGTTTTTAGAAATTTAACATTTTTATTTTCTTTATGCAGATGATTGATGGTGCTATTACAGACTAATTTATTTTCACTATATTCAAGCTTGAATACAAGTAAGTGATATTTTTTTGCTCGTTTGATTTTTGATAAAAATAAATTTAATTATATAAATAAAAAATAAAATCACCTTTAATTGAGAAGTTAAGTTTTGACTCTTTTTAAATACCAACTTCTGTTATTATTTAATATAATTATCTAAAAAAAAGTTAAATGCTCATATTATTTTGTGTGTTTCTATTTTATGTGATGATATAATTATTTAATATGATGTGGCGAGATTCTTACATATTTCAGGATTGACAACAAAATGTTTTAAATTCAAAGCATCATCGAATTTGATGTTACTCACAGTATTAAATTCAGTAAGGGATAACTTATGACATTTTATTTGCCATAAGTGTGAAACTAATTGCAATGATAGTCTACATAGAGAAGATGATGCATTGTTTGCTAGCCCTTGATTAATTCATGCAAATTACAAACGACGATATCAAGTGTAGATATATTTTTTCTTGAAACTCATATTGTTGATACAATTTAATTAGTCTTATTTACTTTTGAGAAACATATGATTATCTTATTTTTTATTATTTTCATGCACTTCTAATTTAACCAATATACTACATATACACATTGTTATTGTAAAAGTCTTTTGCATAATTATAACTTTTCTCTATTATAATACATTATTTACTGCATCTTTTAAAATATTGAATAGAGGTGAATTCAAAACTTAAATATAATGAGTTCAAGTTTCAAATACTACATCAACCTTAATTATTAGGTTTAGATTTATTATTTCCAAATACTTAGTGAATTATTTAACATATATTCATAATTTAAGTCAATATTACATAATTATTGTCTAATTATTTTTTTAAAATCTTTTTATCTTCAATGATTTTTTCCCATCTAAAAATGCAAATGAGATTTAAACAATTTAAAATACTATATAAAATTTAAGTTGTGATAGCTTATCTATTTCTATTTGAATTTGAGATGAAAATCTTTTGATGCTAAGAAAGGTAATGCGATAGATATATAACATTACATATACATTTAAAATTTTCATAGATGAAGTTTTTAAAAAAAAAAATAAAGAAAAAGAAGTTGTGATGACTAAAACACAAGCAACAACTCAACTTTTTTTATAATGATACTTATGTTGGTAATTCTTATCGCTAAAATATTTTATTGAAAAAATAAAATATTAAATCATAGTCTAAAAGATTAATTTTTGAATATTGCAGCTTAAAATATAATTAAATATGATGTACATAGTTGCACATTAAAATTCTTTTTTCATAGAACAAATTTATGATTTTACTTTTTCTTTTAAAATTTATATTAAAAAATAATATTGAAGAATCTTACATGCATTATGAATTTTCTTTTAATTTTTAGGACAAGTTAATAATCTTTTTGAATCTTGAGTAATAGAATAAAATTTTAAAATAGAATATGAGAAAAATTATATAGCTCTAGATGTAAAAGTGTTTAACTTTAATTTTAAATTATAACCACTTTTAATATATTAGATTATTTTAGAGTATTCTTTTAATCTATCTTTAGAATTTTTGCTTTTTAGGAAGGGTGATAGAGCGCTATGTAAAGACTTTAAAGTTATACCTAGCAAGAATCTTTCGACTCAATATAGGTTGTTGGTGATGGACTTGGTAATCAATAAGGGCAGAAAGAAGAAGAGTGTGGAGTTCGGCCCAGAATTAAGTGGGGTAGCTTGACTTTGGCTAGTGCTTTGAAAATGGGGAGAAGTTGAAGAGTAGGGGGCTTGGGAGAGTAGAGGGGATGTGGATATCATGTGGGAAACGACTGCTGGTTGCATTAGGGAGACCTCTAGAGAGCTTTTGAGTGTCTCGAGAGGTCGATCTGGCAAGCATCGAGGGGACTGGTGGTGGAACGAAGAGGTTAGAAGAAGGTGGAGTCTAAGAAGGTGGATTATGCTAAGTTGGTTGAGAGAAAGGATGATGAAGAGAGGCAGACGAATAAGGAAGAGTATAAGGTAGCTAGAAGAGAGGCTAAGTTAGCGGTTACGGCAGCAAAGACAACAGCTTTTGCGAGCTTATATGCGGCTTTAGAGGAGAAAGGTGGGGAAAAGAAGTTGTATCGGCTTGCCAAGTCCAGAGAGCGAAGGGCTCGTGACCTTGACCAAGTGAAGTGCATCAAGGGAGAGGATGGTACCGTGTTTGTTGAGGATGCCCTCATTAGGAAAAGGTGGCAGTCCTATTTTCATAAACTTGAACGACGAGGGGGACAAACGATTTGTGTTAGGGGACTTGGAGAAATCTGAGGAGTGTCGCGATTATGGGTAATATAGGCGTATAAAGGTTGAAAAGATCAAGGGGACTATTCACAGGATACGGCGGGGTAGGGCGATGGGGCCAGACGAGATTCCAGTGGATTTTTGGAAGAGCACTGGCGAGGCGGGTTTGGAATGGTTGACAAGGTTGTTCAACATCATTTTTAGGGCGACAAAGATGCCTGAAACGTGGAGGTGGAGTACGATGATTTCATTATATAAGAACAAGGGAGACATCCAGAGTTGCAACAACTATAGAAGTATTTAGTTATTGAGTCATACAATAAAGGTTTGGTAAAGAGTGGTCGAGTTGAGGCTGAGATGGATCGTGACTATATCTGAGAATCAGTTTGGTTTTATGTCAAGTCGCTCGACTACTGAGGATGTTCACCTTGTGAGGAGATTGGTGGAGCAGTTTTGGGAGAGGAAAGACTTGTACATGGTGTTTATTGACCTTGAGAAGGCATATGACAGAGTTCCCAGGGAGATTCTGTGAATGTGCTTGAATGCTAGAGGGGTTCCCGTGGCGTACACTAGGTCGATTCAGGTCATGTATGATGGTGTGAAGACTCGTGTGAGGACAGTAGGTGGAGATTCAGAGCACTTTCTAGTTTTGATAGGGTTGCACCAGGTATTGACTCTTAGCCCATGTTTTTTGCCTTGGTGATGAATGTTTTGACGCGACATATTCAAGGAGGGGTACCTTGGTGTATGTTATTTGCAGATGATGTGGTACTGATTGATAAGACTCGAGGAGGATTTAATGATAAGTTAAAGATTTAGAGACAGACGTTTGAGGCTAAAGGATTTCGGTTGAGCAGGACCAAGATGGAGTACTTGGAGTGTAAGTTTAGTGATGTGTCGTAGGAGGCTAGAGTGGTGGTGAAACTAAACTCTCAAGCCATCCAGAAGAGAGAGATTTTCAAGTATCTGGGGTCTATGACTCAAGGTAATGGTAAGATTGACGAGGATGACATGCATCGTATTGGGGCAGGGTGGTTGAAATGAAGGATTGATTCGGGAGTTTTATGTGATAAGAAGGTTCCCCCGAAGCTTAAAGGTAAGTTCTACAGAGTGGCAGTCCGAACAACTATGTTGTATGGAGCGGATGTTGGCCAATAAAGAACTTTCAAATCTAAAATTTCAAAGTAGTAGAGATGAGGATGTTGCGATAGATGTGTGGCCTTACCAGGAAAGATAAGGTGTGGAGTGAGATTATTTGGGAGAAGGTGGGAGTTGTTTCAGTAGAGGACAAGATGCAAGAAGTAAGGTTATGTTAGTTCGGGCACGTGATGAGGAGGGGTTCTGATGCTCTAGTGCGGAGGTGTGAGACCTTAGCGATGGATGGTTTTAAGCGGGGTAGAGGTAGGACGAAGAAATATTGGAGGGAGGTGATTAGGCATGTTATGGAGCAATTACAACTTACGGAAGACATGACCCTTAATAGGAAGGTGTGGAGGACGCGAATTAGGGTATATGGTTAGGGGATGGGAGTACGTCGGTAATAGCAGGGGAGCATTTCTTTTGTGTCTGAAGTTTCTTGTTCGTGGTGTTATGTGATGTCTATGGTTTCAATTAGATAGTTTCTAGTTTTATCTTGTGGCTGCAGTATTATCTTATGGCTAGCGGTATTAGTTTATTTTACATACTGTACTAGTTTATATACATTTATGTTTTGTGTTTGTTATATTGTTATCGGTCCTAAGCCAGGGGTCTATCGAAAACAGCCTCGCTATTTCACCTGAGGTAGTGGTATGGTCTGCATACACTCTACCCTCCCCAGATCCCACTATGTGGGAATACATTGGGTATGTTGTTGTTGTTGTTGTTGTCTTTTAATCTATCTTTCATTTATTTTGGTATAACCAGACTTATCTATTTTAATTTTTATATTTTGAGACAATCAAGAAGAAAACTCAATTACTTATGTGTGTAACATAAAAAATAATTCCATTATATACAATATGTGGATTTGAACTAATTTGAGAATATAATAAAGTAATTAAATAATACACATATTATTATTTATAAGTTTTAAACGAAAGAGAAGGGGGGATGATAGAATAAAAATTTATATTATTTTTAACAGTCTGAAATAATTAAATTGTAAACAATATAATAAAGAAAAATATGAAAAATTAAACATATTTTGCAATTACATTGTTATTTTTCTCATATATATTTGATTAGAGGTGGGGGGGGGGGGGGGATGGGAGAGAAAGATATTAACAAACTGATATCTTTAAATTATGAATAATATAATAAAGAAAAACATGAAACAAATTTTTTTTCCATAAAAATTTGGTTATAGGTGAGGTGGGGGAAGGATAAAATTTCTTTCGATTTTTCATTAAAATTTAGAGAGGGAGATGGTTATGGAGGTGGAGATGGGTAGGGGTGAGGGATAAAAATAATTTTTTTCGCATTTCATTGAGAAATAATATGGTAGTTGAGCTTCTTTTTTTGGGGTGGGGGTGGGAGTGGGGTGAGGGGGTAATATGAGTTAACATCCTCGAGTGAACATTTCAATATAAAACAATTAAAAATAATATTATTAGCACATCGTATAGGTACGTATACTAGTTTATAGATAAAAGCAAAACTAAAATCAGTACAAAAAGCCAAGTAGCAAGATATTCAAAAGCCACATGTCAATTTTAGGACAAAACTTAATAGTGTTGTAATAAAAATTTTGAATTAAAGGATACTAAATAGTTGAATTTGAAAATAATAATACTAGAAGAAAAAAAATTTCATTAGCTTAAATTTATGAACTATATTTAAAGAATCTTAAATAAACTGTAACTATTTCATCACCACAACAACAACAATAATAATAATAATAATAATAACATTAGTATTAATAATAGCACCAACAACATATTATTAACAACAATAATAATAATAGTGGTAGTATTTTAAATAGTAATAATAATATAATAATTACAATAGCGATAGTAACAACAACAACAACATACCCAGTGAGTTCCCACCAATTGGGCTCTGGGGAGGGTAAAATGTACGCAGTCCATACCACTACCTCCAAAGAAGTAAAGAGGTTGATTCCGATAGACCCCTGGCTCAAGATACAGATATAGTAGATAAGGATCGTAATAAAACATGAAACATAGAACATGTAATAGGAAATATTAAACAAGATGAAATAACAGAAATAAGGCACACACAAAGTGGTACAATACACTAACCAACCGCAAGCACCCACTTCCCCAACCAACCTAACTAGATACCTCATCCCATGAACAAAGTCCTACAACCACTATCAAGTTACCCCAAAGTGCACCTAACTACTTGCTACGACTCACCTCCACGTACTTACTTTCTACCCTAATCCGAGTTCTCCAAACTTTTCTACCTAGGGTCATGTCCTCAGTAAGCTGTACCTGCTCCAAGTCCTGTCTAATCACCTTCCTCCAGTATTTCTTCAGCCTACCTCTACCCCTCCTGAAACCATCCAAAGCCAACCTCTCGTATCTCCAAACTGGGGCGTTCGTGCCCCTTCTCATAACATGCCCAAACCATCTCAACCACACTTCCTGCATTTTGTCCTCCACCAAGGCCACTCCCACCTACGCTCGAATAACCCCATTCCTAACCCTGTCACCCCTAGTAAGTCCACACATTCAACACAACATTATCATTTCAGTTACCTTCAACTTTTGGATATGAGAGTTCTTGACCGGCCAACACTCTACACTATACAACATGGCTGGACGGACTGCTACTCTGTAGAATTTGCCTTTAAGCTTGGGAGACACCTTCTTATCATACAGCACTCTTGAGGTAAGCCTCTATTTCATCTACCCCACCATAATACGATGCGTGACATCCTCATCAATCTCTCCATTACCTTGAATCATAGACCCAAGGTACCTAAAACTATCCGTTCTACAAACAACCTGAGAATCCAACTTCACTACCATCTCGTCCTCCTGGGTCCCATCACTGAACTTACATTCTAAGTATTCCGTCTTGGTTCTACTCAATCTGAACCCTTTAGATTCTAGGATTTATCTCCACACCTCCAATTTATCGTTAATAACTCTTTGGGTCTCATCAATCAAAACTACATTATCTACAAAAAACATACACCACGATATCTCTCCTTGAATATGCCATATCAAAACATCCATTACAATGGCAAAATGAAATAGACTAAGTGTTGATCCCTGGTGCAACTCTGTCAAAATAGGGAAATGCTCTAAATCCCCTCCCACTATCCTCACCCGAGTCTTCACTCCATCATGCATGTCCTTAATTACTCTGATGTATGCCATTGGTACCCCTCTAGTCTTCAACCATCTCTAAAGCACCTCCCTAGGAACTTTGTTGTATGCCTTCTCCGGGTCGATGAAAAACATATAGAGATCCCTCTTTCTCTCCCTATACATCTCCACTAGTCTCCACACCAGGTGAATTACCTCTGTCGTCGAGCGGCCGAGCATAAACCCAAACTGATTCTCCAAAATAGACACGCTTCTTCTCAACCTCTACTCAACCACTCTCTCCCAAATTTTCATAGTGTGACTCAATAACTTAATGCCCTTGTAGTTGTTGCAACTCTGAATGTCACCCTTGTTCTTATATAAAGGAATCATCGTACTCCATCTCCAATCCTCTGGCATTTTTGCTGTCTTAAAAATTCCATTAAATAAACCAACCAACCACCTCAAACCTGCCCCGCCCCAAAACTTCCAAAAATCCATCAAAACTCATCAGGCCCTGTCGTCTTACCCCTATGCATCTTAAAAGTATCCTCAAAGACCTATTCAACCTTAATACGTCTACAATAACCAAAATCATGACACCTCCTATAGCGCTCTAGCATCCTTAAAATAATGTTTTTATCCCCCTCGTCATTCAAGAGCCTATGGAGATACGACTGCTACCTCCTCTTAATGTGAACGTCCTCTACCAATACTTCACTATCCTCTTCCTTAATGCACTTCACTTGATCAAGGTCCCAGGCCTTACGCTTCCTAGCCTTATCAAGCCTATACAACCTCTTTTCCCCGCCTCTCTCCTTTAATCCCACATACAAGCTCTCAAAAGTTGTTGTCTTAGCTGTTGTAACCGCCAACTTAGCCTCTTTCCTAGCTAACTTATACTACTCCTTATTCGACCATCTATCCCCTTCATCCTTACTCCCAACCAACATAGCATACACCACCTTCTTAGACTCCACCTTATTTTTAACTTCTTCGTTCCACCACAGTCCCCTCGATGATATCTAGGTCGGCCCCCTCAAGACCCCCAACATATCCCTAGCCTTTTCCTTAATGCAACTAGCAGCCCTATCCTACATACTATCCACATCCCCCCTACACTCCCACACCCTCATTACAGCTAAATTCTCCCTCATCTCCAAAGCACTAATCAGAGTCAAGTGACCCCACCTAATCCTAGGTCGACCCTCTCCACCCTTCTTGATATCTAAGTCTATCACTAGAAGACTATGCTGGGTTGAGATATTCTTACCAAAGATGACCTTACCATCCTTACACATCGCTCTATCTCCCTTCTTAAGCAGCAAAAAGTCAATCTGAGTTTTGGCTACAACACTTTTAAAAGTAATCAGGTAATCCTCCTTCTTCGAAAAACTTGAGTTCACTACCACCAACTCAAAGGCCCTCGCAGAATCCAAAAGAGAAACTCCCTCTACATTCCTATCTACAAAACCAAAACCTCAATAAACATCGCTATAGCCATTAGTTACTGACCCGATGTGCCCATTAGAATCCTCTCCGATGAAAATCTTCTTAGAACTAGGCATGCCTCTCACCACCACATCCAAAACCTCCCAAAATCTCTTCTTGTCCTCCTCATCCAAGCCCACCTGTGGCGTATAAGTGCTACAAATGTTCGGAGTAAACCTCCCAATGACCAACTTAATAGTTATTACCCTATTAACCCTTTTAACCTTCTCTACCTGCCCCCTAAGCTCATTGTCTACTAAAATACATGCCCCATTTCTATACCTCTTGCTTTCTGAGTACCACAACTTATACCCACTGCATCCATAGCCTTAGAACCCACCCACTTGGTCTCCTGAACACACGCAATATTGATCCTCCTCTTTCTAAGGGTGTTCACGAGCTCTATGGACTTACCTGTAAGGTCCCTATGTTCCAAGACCCTACCCTCAACCTATCGACTCTCTCCTTGCACTTAACCCTTCTACCTCTCCCCCCATGCCACACACCTGACCCTACACCAGACCCCATCCCACCCCCAACCCCCTAGGACATGACCCTCGCCTACCATCAACAACCGAAGCCACTACCCAAAAGGAAATAAAAAAAAAAAGAGAGACAGCAGGTACACGCAAAGCACACTATAGGCCAAATAACCTAAACAATAAACACAATAGCAATAGTGATTAAAACAACTCATAAAACATTTTTATAATTATTAAATTGTGTGTTTTAGTGGATAAAGTAACAAAAATATCTTCAATTTTGTATTAGACAAATTATACTTTGAATATATGTTGTAAATTTTGCCATTTGTGTATATCCATTCTAACAAAATTGATTGTGGTTAATTAAAATTTAGGAGCATGAATAATTTTTAAAAATACGGTACAACGAATTAAAAGGGACAATTTGTATTCAAAAGTAATTTACAGAATTCTATTTTTTTTCTTTAACAAAAAATGAATTACTTATGTTTTAAGAATTTCTCACTTTTATACGTTTATAACTAAGGTAAAATTTAAATAACAATTTCAAATATTTTATCTCATTCACATTTGAATTATAAGATAAATATGTATTGTTTTTTTTCAAAAGTATGAATAAGAAAGAGTAACAACCTAATCTTTTTATAACAAATTGATATGATATTTAATTTTGAATTTAAAGGAAATTTGAGATTGAATGAAGTTCTATATTCTTAACCTCTCCTATATATACTCCTACAATAATAGGTAATGTTAAGCTTTTTGCTCTTCTTTTTTTTATTGATCCTTAGTTTCATTTACTGCATTCTCATGTTTTTGGTTGTTTTTTTTAACATTTTTATATTTTATATATGGATTAGTGACAATCGTATTGGAGATAATATTTTTCTACTATATCCTTCTCTGAATTCAAGTAAGTAAATATTTATTATTATATTGAATTTCAATTTTAAAAATAGTTGAATTAGAATAAAGTTCTATCATCTTAACCTCTCTAATATACACTCCTATATTGATATATAATTTTAAGTTTCTTTCTCTTGTTTTTTGTTATTGATCGTTATATTCTTCATATTCTTCATTTTTTAGATTTTTTTTGTTTTAACTTTTTACTGTTACATTTAACGGGTTAATTATTATCTACTGTATCCAAGTCTAGATTCAAGTAAAAGATTTTTTTTAATCTAATTTTGTTCGTTTAGTTTTTGCTAAATATACATAAATTTGAATACATAAAAAAGTCAACTTTTATTGAGAATTTTTGTCAAGTTGATGTTTATTGAGAAATTAAGTTTCTTTCATTTATAATTTGATGTAAATTTAATTTTTTAATTAAAATTATTAATTTATAATTGTGTAATTTTTTTAAAAAATAATAAATATATCCACTAGGTAAGAAAATAGTAAATTAGATACTTGATATTTTATCAATATACTAAAAGATATTTTCTAAAAATATTTGCGCATATCTAACAAAAAACAATAAAAATAGATAAAAATATAGTGACGCATGTTGTGATGGACGAGGGAGAGCGTAGGAGATTGTGCTGGCTGGAGTGGGGGTATAGGGTGGGACAGGTGGGTAAGGTAGATAGGTGGTTGTAGGGGTGTGCATTGGTCGGTTCGGTTCGGTTTTATATGTTATTGGTTCGGTTTATCAATTTTTAAATATGTAAAACCAATAACCAACCAATAAGATATTTTCTTATCGATTTTTGATTTATCAGTTTTTGATCATTAACGGTTCGATTTTCGGTTTAACCAATAAGAAAATACTCATAAATTAGAAATAGTAACAACTAACATAACAAAAAAATCTTAGTTACTGTCAAAATCCTATGCTATGTGTTTTAGTTTACAAGAATGTTCAGACTTGAATTGAATGTTAGTTCGGAAAAAAATTGAATCATAATTGTTGGAAGCTACTAAATGCTTCAAGCTTTCCAATACGATAATACCCGTGCTTTATATTGTGCCTTTGTTGCCCTAAATAGGTTAGTACTTTGTGAATCACAGAACTATGAATAAGTAGTGTATATAACGCGCGCACACACACACACACACACACACACACACACACACACACACACACACACACACACACACATATATATATATATATATATTACATAAATAGGGGAAAAATAGTAACTTAGTGTAATCTTATTGGGTTATCGATTTAACCAATAACCTAGTAAGCTAAAACCGAAATCAAACCATTTACCCAATAAATTTTTTTATAAAACCAATAAGAAATTGTTAACCCAATAACCCAATAGTATTTTTATTAGTTCAGTTTATCAGTCGGTTCAATTTTTACACATCCCTAGGTTGATGTAGGCGGGGGGTGGGGCTAGGAGGTAGGAAAAATTATATTTTTAAAAAAATTTAGAAAATTTTAAAAAAAATTAGGTAAGGATAAGGGGATGGTAAGAAAAAAAAATTAAAAAAAGGTTTTTAAAAATAAAAGAAATATTTTTTTTTCAGTATGGGTAGCGCGATAAGTGGTGGGGAGGGAATTTGAGGAAAAGAAAAATAACTTTTTTAAAAAAATAAAATTTATTTCTTTTTTTTTTTTTTGGTTGGGGGAGGGAGGTTGAGGGTAAGGTGGGGTGAGGTAAGAGATTTTTTAAAAAAATTTGAGAGGGTGATGATAGTAGGGTGAAGGTGGGGGAGGAAGGTGGGTGTGCGATTTGGGGGAGGGGGGGAGGGATTTGAGAGATGTTAGTTGAATTAAGTTATAAGATATAATAATAAATATAAATAAAATACTTAAAAGATATTAATAACAATGAAAATATTACGAACAATAGAACAAACTCTGAAAATTTAAAATAAAATAATAAATTGTATGTGATTAAGTTTTGAATTGACAATGGTGAAAATTAAAATTTGAAACTAGAAGTTTTTAAATTGATACAATTAAGTATTTTTAGTGTTTGAAATGGAATTGGAAATTAAACCTTTTAAGAATAGTGTAGTTAGTTATTTTTTTGGTTTTTCATCTAGTGTTCGGTGTTCGATGACCGCATTGGAGCCCCGACTAATTCGAATCGCGCGTTGTAGGGTCCATTAAGGTGGCAGCGCTCCCAATAGAGTTTTCTCCATACTCAGAGTCAAACCCTCAACCTCTGGTTAAGGGTGGAGCAGCCTCATCCACTGCACCACAACCCATGTTGGTGTAGTTAGTTGTTGAGGTTGAATCGAAAGAGAAAAAAATAAAATTTGAAATGGAAGGGAAAGATTATAATTACATGTTTTAACTAATTAATAAAAAGGCAAACATCCAACAACAAAATTAACAGTTATTTAATAATTACAAAAATCAGCCAAATGTAATATAATTAAAGAAAACACTAATATTATTCTTTTCATATCAAAACATCTAAAATAATTGCAAATTGATAAGTTTATTATTTCAAAATGAATAAATTAATATTTTTAAATCAATATTTTTAAGAAAAGGATCCGCGCATCGCGCGAGTACCTATACTAGTATAAAAAGTAAAATTAAAAGCACCACAAAAAGCCAAGTGACAACACAATAGAAATCCACGTGATAATTTTTAGGATAAGGTTTTTTTATGAAAAAAAAATTATCTTAATATGTAGAAACCCATAATTGAAGAGTTCTAATAGACTCTTACTTTTTCTAACCTATATCTTATAAAATTTAAATATTATATATATATATATATATATATACACACAAAAACAATAATAATATTAATAATAATAGTGGAACTATGTAACAGTAGTACTAATATTGATAGTAATAATAATAAATAATAATAATAGGAGGAGGAGGAGTACATACAGTGGATTAAAAAAAAATCAAAAAATAAAAAATGAAAAAAATAGATAAAACATGATTATAACCCAAGTAGTATAATCGTGACTATAACCCAAGTGATCGGTACTTTCAACAACTAAAAAGATCGTGATATTATTTAATTAATGCTACTTTTTAACCCAATTGATCCTAATTTTCAGCAATAAAAAGATATTCTAGCCATATGACAATTTTAAATTTATACAACTACCTCTATAATTTTAGAGTTTTAGTTTTATCTCAACTTTATTAGAACTCTTCAATAATGAGTTTTTATTTTTAAGAGTAGTAGTAGTGGTTTTGAAAATAAATTTATTTATTTTTTAATAAAAAATGATAAAAGAGAACACAAAGGGAGAAACATATGGAAAGGTTAAAATAAGTTGATACTAATATTTTAAAATCGATATCATTAATTTGAAATATTCTTTTTTGTTTCATTTATTTTTATTGTAGAAAACACCTAATTGACATCACTAATTTCAAATATATTTTTTTCAAACTCAAAATATGTATACTATAAGATAATTATGATATTTTGAAATTTTATCTTTCTAAGATTCTTACAAATTTTAAAATCTTCAATTTGAAATATAATATTTTTTTTTTTAAAAAAAATATTTATTATCTTTAAAATAAAAACCCATGATTGAAGAGTTCTAATTGACTTTTACTATTTCAAACTATCTCTTTTAAAATATAAATGCTATAAAATATATTTAAATATAATTTAATTACATATTAATGAAAGATAAAAGTATTATTAAAATAATAATTATTAGTAATAGTAGTAGTACGTAGGATATGTAGTAGAAGAACTAACAATAATTAGTAGAAGAAGTAGCAATACGTAGGATATGATGTAGTAGTAGTAGGAGTAGTAGTAGTAATAATAGAGAAGTATTATATAAGATTTAAAATAAATTAATTTATTTTTTAATAAAAATAATAAAAGAGAACAAAAAGGGAAAAACATATGGAAATGTTAAAATAATACTATAGAAAACTCCTAATTGGTATCATTAATTTGAAATATATATTTTTTGCAAACTCAAAATATCATGACATTTGGTAATCAGGACATTTTAGAATCTTATCTTTCTAACAAATTGATATCAACATTTAAATTTAAATTTGAATGAAATTTTAGTATGCAGGCATATCCAACTTTATATATGTACACACCTTTAGTGACACATATATCAGTATAAGCTTTCTTCTTCTCTTTTTATTGTTAATCATTTTCATATTCAGATTTTATTTATCTCGACAGAATATTCCGTGATCGTTTCATTCACAAAAGTATTGATTAATCTTTATTTACATGTCTTTATACTATTTTATTGCATACACCGAAGGTTAGTCTGCTCTTTATTTTTTTAAATTACTTTTAATTTTGATGTCTTTGCATCTATAAAAATTTATTGCAGTGATTAGTTCCCGTTATTCCTCTTTGATATCATTGTATAAATATATTCTAATTATTCTTTGTTTTTATTTGTTTCTTTTTCATAAGAATGATTGCATTTATTTGCTCACAGATTCTTTTTTTTTTTTTTGGTGATTGCCCAGGTTATTTGCTCAGATCTCGATTTCTTCATTCGTCAAATACTAATTTCGAAAATAAAAATTTTGACCTATGACTTAGTCGATTTAGCTTCTTTTCTCTCTGTGTGTGTATGCATGCTTTTATATCATATTTTGTGAATTAGTTTAGTCTATTATGATGTAAGATGAATATTGCCATAACATGATAATATAACATCCTTTTATATTTTGAATTAAATTAGAAGCTATACAAATTCAGTAGGAATGATAAGATCCTATGATCTAAAAAAATTTTACTTTTTTATTTTATTTTATAAATTAGATTTAAAATATTCTCTTTCATTCTTGAATACTTCAATCGGATATATCTACATTTAAATTTGAGTTTATCGGTAAAATTTTTATATTGAAATGATTTTTAAAAATTAGTTGAAAGTTTAAACTTGAAAATTTAAATTTAATACTGAACAATTTTGAGATGGTTATAAAATTCTATTTTTTTGTAGGAGTTTTAAACTTCAAATATACCTTTGGTAGGAGTTGTATTAAAGCCAAGAATAACTATCTATTTTATACACAAAATTGCGTAAAAAAAAACTAGACTTTTTATTTGTAACAACAAAATACAAGTTATTCTGGGAAATTGAGTTAAAAGTGACAAAAAAGTTTGAAAATGAAGTGTAGGTGACTCAAGTTTTAACAATTAAGTGTAGATGACAATTACTGTATTATGGGTTAAGAAAGCTAGAGAAGTTTGAGAATAGCCCACAAGTTTTTTAATTTACACTTTGATCCAATATAAAACCTAATATAATTAGAAAAGGAGGGAAAAAATGTGTGTTTCTATCTTTTCTCGTTTATTATTATTTTCTTTTTCTTTGCGATTTTTGTTGTTCATTATTGTTGTTGCTTTATTCATCATCTTCTGTTTCATTATCATCCTCATCTTCTTCATTATTATCATCATCATCTTTTTTTTGCTAACCATTGTTGTTGTTGTTACCGCTACCGGTGCTCCTTGACCAACTTTTTAGGTTAAATTTTATTTCGTATATCACTTTGGCGTGATTTTGGTAAGTAAAATTATTTTTTTTAGTTGAATTTCTCATCTGGGTACACTGCCACTGCTATTTTTTTTAATTATGGATAGAACCCGAATATGAATCCAACATATGAGTCAAATATTATGATTGATAAGTCATATGTTAGATTTATGTTGCAGGTTCTATAGTGCTGTAACATGAATCGAATGGATGGGTCATCTATTACAACAGACGAGTTATCTATTGCAACAAAGAAGTCATCTGTTATAA
>NC_061119.1:157803304-157814915 GCF_002878395.1 Capsicum annuum | reverse complement strand
AATCTTGGAACGTGATATTTATTTCCAAGGTTTCTATGTAAGTGTTGTGATCTTCTTGTGATTAGATGTCCTTTCTTTCTTTAATAGATCCTTAATTCTTTTACCATCAACAATCTTCTAGTATCTTGCATTTTTTATCCTGCAAAAGATTCATTCATTAGTTTGTCATTATTAAAATGTTGTCTGGGGAGGCTAACAATCTCTCCCTATTTTATAATGACAAACTTAAATATCAGTTGACTTCACTGTTAGAATTGCAGTTTTGGCTCCCCTTGTCTTTTACCTTAGTGATAGGCGATTTAGCTTATTTAGCTCCCCTGTCTTGATGACTGTAGTTAGCCTTAATATGATGATAGCTTTCTTTGCCTTTATTACCTATCTAGTTAACTGATGCATATTTTTTCCCCCTTTTGGCATTACCAAAAAGAGGACAAAGCAAACACAACAAAAAGAATATTTCCAGCCACAAAATAGCACAGAACCAGACAATAGCAGAATAATAAGCCAAAATAGTAGAGTACTAGTTAAGCAGTTATCTTTGGCAAACAAAAATATTAGAGCATGAGTATGAAATATCTTTATACAGGCCGAAGTTCAGGAAGGGACAGACCCCTTTTGAATGAAAGAGTTCAATGTCTTTTGGCAAGAAAGTAAATAAAAGTGTTGTGCATGTTAGAACAAAAGTGATCATAAGATTTTTCAACACTCTTGGTGAAGTTTGAGTAAGAATTCTGAACTGAGACGTCAAGATCATTTGAGGAGGAAAAGGATTCTGCGTTGATGGACTCAACTTGGGCAAACACCCTTTTGAAAAGTCGTACTCCTTTTATTTTAAAGCCATCAAAAGAGAGTCACACTTTACCTATGTCAGTACCTGTTTCTTTTCCCTGCAGCAGCAATTTGGCAGTCGACTTCTTGATACTGGAAATTCCTTTTTTGATGGTAGTTAGCATGTTCTTGATTTCTTCGGTCCCCTTATCTGCATAAACTATGGATTTAGGCACTATTTTACTTACCTCAGATATCTCAGGTCGGTTCTTGATAGACTCCTTTTTACACCATTATTTCTCAATCAGGACATAAACCATGCTTACGAAGGTTTTTGAATCATAGATGGAAGAGACTTCTACCACTGGATAAGATGAAATGTCAATTCCATAGTAGATGAGAATTTGAGGGATAAGCAAACCGTAGGGTAGGCTTGCTAAGGCATAGGAGTCAGCTGCACTTTCCACCATGCGCTCATGAATCTATACACTCCAGTTAATCTTGTATTTTTTGATCATGCAGTAGAGGACAAATACATCTTTACAAGTCACATTGCTGAGAGACACTTTTCGGGGAATAGAGTTGTTGCAACGATATGTGCCAAAATCTAATTGTAAAAACTGAGGGATAGAGGACCAAAACTAGAGCTATTTGTATTAGGGTCTGAGACAACTTTCTTTTCTTTATCAAAACTTACTTCAAAATTCTTAGGCCAGTTTTCGTTCATAAAAGGGACAACACCAGAGATTTTTGTGTCAAGCACTTTCTCAAATAAGAAGTTATTCAGAACAATACGTGTACCAAGAACCAGAGTTTCCAGTTCCCCACTGTTAGGGAAAATATGGTGATTGGTGAAAAATATACAGATTGGATCTTCAAACACCTCTAGCCCACATAGGCAAAGCATCATAGGCAGGTTTTGAGCTTTAAGAAAGTGACCGATATTATAAGGAGACTCTTTTAGAAGGAAGAGGTTGACGATTCATCCAGGAATAATGGGGCAATTCTTGAAGGAGGGAAACTTCTCTTTATGGGTAAGAAACCAAAATGTATGCATGTCCTCTGGAGAAAGAGACTCCAGAGTAGAGGATTTTTTTTGTTAGAAGATGATAAAAGACTAGAGGCGATACATTTTTTGGATATAGTTGACTGGTGGGAGTGAGAGGACGTCTCTTCAGAGGACTCCGAGAGAAGGACAGGGTCAGTATTGGAGGGCTTTTGATTAGTGAAAGCTTTTGTAAGGTTAGCCATTGATCGGGTTCTAGTCATAGTAGAGAGGAAGATCATGGATGAGCTTTAAAAAAGAGGAGAAGAGACAGATTGAAGAGGAAAAACAGACAATTAGGGTTGAATATGAAGGGATGGAGGAGTGTTAGGAAGAGAGATGGGCAGGTAATAATGAAGGAAGAGAAAAAGGTAGCATGAGAGAGAGAAGATTTAAAAAGACATGATAGAGGGGTCAGAAGATGTTGATGTTTTATGCCAAGAATATAGAAAACCTTTCTTGGAAATATTCAGCACCGAGATTTTCTCTATAAAATTTTAAAATTTTGTAAAAAAGAGAAAATAGAGCCAAAAAAATGACTCATGAATGCAGAATCCTTTTCTTGGTAAAAATAAGATTGGACTGATGATTTGTGTCCAAAAATATGATGCATAAATTATTGACACAATTTTTTTTTTTTAAATCAGGGATAGAAAATACTTGATTCGAACATACTTACACAGAAAAATCTAAACAAACAATCAGCACAGAATTTTCCCACGTTATGGCCACATTTTTTTTAAAAGATAAATTAAAACCAAGTAGCTAATGTAGGATTTAGAGAACAATTTTTGAGAGTAGTGAATACTGCTCTGGTTGTTGGTGAGTCAACTAAAGTTAGTTCCTTGTTGAGTCACACTCATAAGACGAGGCTTTCATCGAGTGGCCAAAAGTTTTTCAAGAAAGATGTTAGAATTTACAGAAAGCTATACAACAAAAATAATTTTTTTAAAAAAAAAAAGGTCAAAGACAATTTGTGTTAGGTTTTGACCTTATCATAAAAAAAACTTAAGGAAGAATTCTCTTGGAAGGAAAACATCTTTATTTATTTTACAGTTTCAGCTGCAAGAGTCGACTCTGAAGGGGGTGTAGTCGACTTTGATTATATTTCTTTTGTAGTTGTCACATAATTTTTGGTGAAGAACTTTTTCTCTCCAGCTATAATTCTAGAACATCCATCATCAATTCCTTCTTTTTATGGATCTTACGAACATGTTACTACAAAACAAGGAGATTAATTCTTCTTAGGTACCCAAGCGGTCTTGGGTCCTTGCGGGCTAGATGCATTTCTTTTAGGCTTCCAATCCCATACATTTTTAGGCTTCTGCCTGCAACTGTAGGATTTTTGCCCTCTCTGTCCACAGATAAGGAACTCTAATAGTTCTTAAAAGAGTTTGATCATATAAAACTATGTCTTGGGGATGCCTTAGAATTGTTTAATTTTATTTTTGTATCATCAAGCTTTTCATGAAGTAGGTTAATTTCAATTTGACTTGCCTCAATTTCTATTAGTCAATTTCATCGTTCCTCTTTGAGTTTTCATTTAAATCGAGCTTCACAACTTTTCTTTTCTTGAACAAATTTGTTATATTCATCTATAACTTTTTGAAGCTCATTAGTAATCATATCTAAGTTAGATTCAAGAGTGTTATAATTATAACAATCATGTGGTTTTATCTCACTAGATTCATCTGTTGTCATGAAGCACATATTTGTGGCTTTGATTTCTTCTTTGACTTTATCTTCATCCCTCCAGGCTCCAAACTTTTGATTCTTTCTATATGATCGTCGTCTCAATTCTGGATAGTTTTGTTTGAGGTATCCAGATCTTCCAAAGTAGTAATAGAGATCATCATTTCTGGTAAAGTCATTGTTTTTGCCTCCTTGGGATTTTTATTGTCTCTACCTCATGATCTGCCTTACTCTATGATTGATGAGGACCATTCCTTTGCTATTACCATATTCCAGAATGTCCTCCTCTTAGATTGGAGCTGAGTTGAAGGATACTGGCTTCCTCTTTTCATCCTTGTGAAACCTGTTGATATGATTTTTCTCATATACAATAAGGTTACCTTGCAGTTTATCATATGTTATGTTGTGAAGGCCCTCGTCCTCTAAAATGGTAGCCTTGGTTTCCCAAGTCTTTGGGAGACTCCAGACCAGTTTCTGGACTTGCAGGATATGAGGCTAGATCATCCCCAGTGACTTCAGTTCGCACACAATTTTGCTGAATCTGACAGTTGTGTCCTTCTTTGTTTAGATATTGATTGATTTTCTGATTGATCCAATCTTTCATGAATCTAGGAATGTGATCTTTATTTCCAAGGTTGCCATGTAAGTGTCGTGATCTTCTTGTGATTGGATGTCCTCTCTTTCATTGATAGATCCTCAATTCTTTTACCATCAGCAATCTTCCAGTATCTTGCATTATTTATCCTGCAAAAGATTCATTCATTAGTTTGTCATTATTAAAATGTCATCTGAGAAGGCTAACACATGCATGGGGTCATATAGAATTGCCATGTCCTAAACCAGATCAGTCATATCTAGAACACACATGCATTAACAAAAAACATAAAACATTAAAGAAAAGAAAAGAGTCTGAATGTGATATAATGTAGACTACCAATTGAAAGTTTTACAAAAAAAAAAAACATATCTCAAAGGACAAAAAAAGAGTCTGCTCTTAAAAAAGAAGTGGTTGAAGATGTAATGGTGCTTTATGAAAGACAAGATGCAAGAAATAAATAAAGTAGAGTAGACTAAATGGGTAACGAGTGACCTATTTATAAACAATTGAATTTGAATGTGTTACGTAAAAAGTCATGATTTTTCACCTCCTTTTTATTAATTACACGCCTTAATTAAATCAAACTGGTGACTTTTCAATTACTTAAATCAAGCTGGTGAAAAGTCATGACTTTTCACCTTTTTAATAATAACATTAGTTCTTAAAATTAAATACATATTTTCTTAATTAAATAATTGAAGACTTTTCACATTTTCAATAACCATTTTTTATTAATAACCATTTTTATTGATTTTTTCCAATAGATAGTCTTTCTGTTGCAACATATAACCCATTTGATGTAATAGATTACCCATCTGTTTCAACAGTTGGGTCATTTGTTGCACGACTAGACCATCTGTTGCAACAGATAGGTTATCTGTTGGAAGAAATCAAAGAAGTCTTACTACTGGTTTGACTTCTTCCAACAGGTGATCCATCTATTGCAATAGATAAGTCATCTATTAAAAGAGTTATTTTGATTTCATACAATAGCTGATTCATCAGTTGCAACAGATGGGGGGGATAAGATTCATCAGCTGTTTTGAATGTGTTAGACAAAAAGTCACGACTGTTCACCTGTTTTTTAATAATTATATCCCTTAATTAATTCAAACTGGTGACTTTTTGATTATTTAAATAAAATAAAAATTAAATACAAAAAAGATGAAAAGTCTCAATTTTTCACCTTTTTAATATTAACATTAGTTATTAAAATTAAATAACTATTTTTTATGATTTTAAATTCTGTTTATCATTTATTTCCTTATTATTTATTTACAAACCGTTTTTCGTTACTAAATAATCAAAAAGTCATGACTTTTCACCTTTTCAATAACCATTTTTATTAATAACTGTTTTTAGTCAGGTTTTTCAATTGATGGACCATCTATTGTAACAAATTGGTCACCCGTTGGAAGAACACAAACTAGTGGTAATAACTGTATTGTGTTCTTCCAACAAATTTGTTGGAACAGATATGCCAAGCTATTGGAAGAACACACTCCAGTAACAATGATTTTGAGTTTTCCCAACATATTACTCATCTGTTGTAATAGATTGGTCATCTGTTGGTTGAAAATAATCTAGATTGATGAATTGAATTGTGTTCTTCCAGTAAATGTCCATTTATTGCAGCAGATGGATAATCTGCTGAAAATATTTTTGTAGTCTATTGTATTTAGTTCCTATTACCTTTTTTTATTAATGCATAAGCTAATAAAAATATATTTTATTTAATAAATAATAACATTTAAATTCTCAATAATGAGTTAAAATTATCAAAGTCTATAACAAACAACAACACAAGTTTACTATTACGACGATCATGGTGCGTTACGATTCGAGCATGTAGTTCTTTTGTGGCCAGCGTTCTTACATACGACACACTTGTTTTTTCTTAATGGGCATGTAGTCCAACAGATTTTCCATTTGTTGCAATAGATAAGTCATCTGTTGGAAGAACTCAGTACAGTAGCAGCAAGGGTTTCTCTTGGTCAAGTTCTTAGTTTTTAAGATTGTTGTTACCCTTCCCAAAAGAATAAGAAGGAAGATTTTGAAGATGGTTACCCTTTGATTCTCCATAGTTTTGTACACTACTTCATGATGGGACTGAAGATAAAACACTATTTAACATTGATAGGGTAGGAAGAATAAGATGCGTGCAGATGGATGGATCCACTTTCATATGTGGGAATTATGTGTTACTGATCAGGTTATCGTAAAAACAAACATAAATTACAATAATTTTGTGAATGCATATTTTTACCGATTCTATATTGATCCTTCAAACAAGATCCTGTATTTTATAGTTAAGTTTGATAGGTGCAAACTGATAAGGCTGAGCGACCATGAAGATGGTGCCAATATCCTGTTATAATTTAATGATGATTTTGCTTATGTTTATGCATCAAGTTTTGAGAAATGATCAATATTTTATGGCAGTGTAGAGATTCAATAATGATTGGACTGGTTTTAATAGTGCAATTGAGTTTGAGAAGGCCTTTGAAGCCTTCCAATGCAGCAAACAAGAATAAAAAACTAATAGAAATTCTCCTGGTCCAAATTTGTATGGATGGGTTGCTCAGGGAGATGATTATACTATAGAACATGTTGTACGAGAATATCTGTGAGGGAAAGAAAAGTTGCTGAAGACTATCATTTTAGACCTTATAAAATAAGAAACACAGGGTAGCAAGCAAGGAACTTGTAGCAAATCTGGCCAATGAAATTAACGTAAAAAAATGTAAAATCTGAATGAGCTGCAAATATGAAAGTGTATCCAAAAATAAAAATTCGCCAGTCATTATTGAAAAGGAAAATGGTAAAGTGGACTGGAGCTGTACACTTTGCTAGGTAACTGCGATTAGTTAGTGTGGTCTAAATGATCACCTCCAAAAAAAACACAAGTCCAAGGAAGCCACTGCGAGCACCGAGGGATAGAAAGATATATAGTCAAGAATGAAACTTTAACTAAGAACTGCTGAAGTTAAATAAGGGATCAAGCTAAGGCGGCAATTTCTAAAGTTAAAATTTCATCCCATGCCTTCTGTTTGTGCTTCTGATTAGGTCAATAGCAATGGAAATAAGAAGGTCTGAAGTTGAGAAGAAATGTCATGCCTTTTTGTTTCCATTACAATTGACATTACCAGAACCGCAAATAGAAGGCATATGATGCAAGTTTTAACTTTAGAAATTGCCAGGTTGGCTTAATCCCTTATTTTAACTTTAGAAGATCTTGGTGCAAGTTTCATTCTTGATTGTACATCTTCCCATCCATCGGTGCCCGCAAAGCGGTTTCCTTGGACTTGTGTTTCTTTCTTTGGAGGTGATCATTCAGACAATGCTAACTAGTCGTTGTTCCTGGAAAAGTGCACAACTCCAGTCAACTTTACCATTTTTCTTTCCAATAATGAGTGATGTATTTTCATTTTTGAATACACTTCCATTTTTGTAGCTCATTCAATTTTTTTATTTTTCATGTCAATTTCATCGGCCAGTTCACTACACGTTCCTTGCTACATTGTGTTTATTTTCTTTAATAAGGTATGAGTTGAGATAGTCTTCACCATCTCCCCCTTCTTTTGCAGATATTATCACAAGCATTTTTTACTGTATAATCATCACCCCGATCAACCCATCCATATAAATTTGGACTAGGGCAATAACTATATTGATATTCATTCTTGTTTGCAACATTGAGAGGATTTGAAGGCCTTCGAAAAGTCCATTGAACCCTTAAAATCAGTCCAAACACTATTGAATCTCTACACTACCACTAAAACTTGATCCCTTCTCCAAACTAGACACATAAATATCAGCAAAATCATCATTAAACCGTAACAGAGTATCAACACTACCTCCTAGGTCCCTCAGCTTTGTTAGTTTAGCCCTATTAAACTTAATTGTAAAATGCAATATCTTGTTTGAATGATCAATGCCTAATCGGTAAAAAATAACATTCATAAAATCATTGTACTCTATGTGTGTTTTCATGATAACATGATCAGTAATACATACCTCCCACATATGAAGTGGTTCCATCTGTAAGTAGTTTATTCCTCTGAACCCATCTTTACTCTAGACTTTTATGTTGGTCGGATAAAAATTAATCCACTTTCACTTCTTTTTCTTTTAGGAGATATCTTTTATCTACAAACAACAGAAAAAAAATATTACAATTAATGTTTGTATAAATTTTAAAAAGGGTAACAAAAAATTCAATAAATACAATACATTACAACAAAAATTCCAACAGATGACCAATCTATTGCAACAGATGACCCATATGTTGGAAGAAATTAAGATAGTCTAGCTACTGGTTTGATTTCTTCCAACAGGTGCTCTATTTGTTGCAACAGATAGGTCATCTATTGGAAGAGCTATTTTGATTTATTCCAACAGCTGATTCATTAGCTGCAATAGATGGAGAATCTGTTGGAAGACCAATTTTAATATCTTCCACCATATGTTCCACCTATTGCAACACCAACACCACCAATACCAATACCACCAACAACAACAACAATACCAACACCAATACCAATATTAAAACCAACACCAATACTAACACCAACACCAACACCAACACCAACACCAACACCAACACCAATACCAACATCAATAACAACATCAATAACAAAGAAACAAATAAAAAACAAACAAATAACACCAATAATGCCAATAAGACGTTTTAAGTTCTCCCAATAAATAACCAATCTGTTGCAATAGATGGGCCATCTATTGGAAGAACTCAATCTAGATTTTAAGTTCTTCAAAAAGATAACTAATATGTTGCAACAAATGAACCATCTATTTGAATAACTCAAGGGTCATTGCTTTTTCTAATTATTTAATAAAACAATAGTTTTTTAACCAATGTTAGAATATGATATACAAAATTTCAATTTTTATCAAAGAAAATATGAAAAATTTGATGAAACAGGCAAAAAAAAGACGAGAAGACAAGCATAATAGTAGAAAGACAGATCTAATAGTGAACCATACCTACCATGTCAAAATCAAAGGGATCAAAACACCAATTTCAGGAAAAAATCAAAAAAGATATAGATTAGATAAGATCCGAAAAGATCCTCAGGCGAAAGAGGAGAGAAAAGAGAAAAAAAAAGACGGTTGGGATTATCCTAAAGAGAAGAGAAAGAGATAGAAAAGGGAGAATTATTTTATGGTTGAAGGAGAGAGAATTCTAGAGATAGGTTTAAGTATTTATTAATTTATGGTGGTGAACACTTTGAGGAGGAAAAGAAGATGGTGACGGCGATATTAAAAAGACAAGATAAGACAACACAAGGAGGGGGGTTTTGAGTTATCCAAAATAACATTTGACCTCCTTAGTATTTTTTCCTTTTTTTCAGCTAGAAAATAGCTTTAAAAAAAAAATCTTCTAACAGGTAAGTCATCTATTGCAACATATGTCAATATCTACTTAATAATTTCCAATAAATAAGTCATCTATTGGAACAACTGTCAATATCTATTTGATAGTTTCCAACAGATAAGTCATTTGTTGTAACAAGTTGAACATCTATTTTAATAAATGTCTATAATTATTTGATAATTTTAAACAGATGTCTCATCTGTTGCAATAGGTTAGTCCTCTATTTATTCAAATTAAGTCATTATATGAAATATATAAATTGATTTAGATATAATTAAGGATGAGTTGATAATCTCAACTACAATTTCAATTGATCCCATTGTAGGTACATGATCAACTATTGTGTTCATCTTGAGTAAAGTTATAAATTGACCAATTTCACTTGAAATAATTCAAATCAATCCATTATTTGAAATGACTAAAATGATTTAGCTATGATTAAGGATGAGTTGATAATTTCATCTATAATTTCAATTGATCTCATTTTAGTTACATGATCAACTATTGTGTTTGTCCTGAGTAGAGTTATCAATTGACCAATTTCATTTGAAATGATTCAAATCAAGCCATTATTTGAAATGACTAAATTGATTTATCTATGATTAAGGATGAGTGTTGATAAGTTCAACTAAAATTTTAATTGATCTCATTGTTGTTACATGATCAACTATTGTGTTTGTCTTGAGAAGAGTTATCAATTGACCATTTTTTCTTAAAATGATTCAAATCAAGCCATTATTTAAAATGACTAAATTGATTTAGCTATGAATAAGAATAAGTTTATAAGTTCAACTATAATTTCAAAATCTCATTACAATTACATGATCAACTATTATGTTCATCCTAAGTAGAGTTTTCAATTGACCAATTTCACTTAAAATGATTCAAATCAAGTCATTATTAGAAATGACTAAATTAATTTAGCTATGATTAAGGATGAGATGATAAGTTCAATTGTTCTCATTGCAGTTACATGATCAACTATTGGAATAACATGATCATTTTTAATTCTAGCTAAATCAATTCAGTTATTACAAATAATGACTTTATTTGAATAAATAAAGGACTAACCTGTTGCAATAAATAACAATATCTATTGAAAATTATCGAATAATTATAGACATTTATTACAATAGATAATCTACATGTTGCAACAAAAATGAGTATCTGTTGGAAATTATCAAACAGATATACTCATCTATTGCAACAGATAACTCATCTGTTGCAACAGATAACTCATCTGTTACAGCAACTAATTTTATCTGTTTGATCATTTCCTATATATTACATATTTTTTGCAACAAATTATTTTATTTATTTGATTATTTCTAGCACATTACTCATCGGTGGCAACAGATGAGTAATATGTTGGAATAGATATTTTTATTTGTTAAAAATTATCAAATAAATATAGACATGTAATTAACATTAAAATTAATATTAAATTCATTAAAGTTCCAATTGAACGTAATAACTGAAAACTAATATTAGTGAAATTAATTTTATTTATTATCAAACATTATCAAACACTTAAAAGTTATCTCTTTTAAAAAATTAATTAAGATAATCTAAGATAAATTGGGATCAAATTAACATTTTTAAAACTTGTCATTCTTTTTCAAAATACAAATCAACCCATAATTAATGCATAATAAAAATGCAAGGGGTCAGTCATTTTTTCAAACTATTTCATCTGGTTGCAAAAAAATATTTCATCTTTTCAAATTTCTTTCTCTCTCTTCTCTTTCTCTCTCTACAGTACAAACAACTACTCAACAGATTACTTAATCCTTCACAACAAATAGATTTTTTTTCAATTTTCGACCACATAGTTGTTATTTTCAACTTCCTTCTTACTTGTATCCGTTGTTTTCTCTCTCTTCACAGAGAACAGAGTTTAAGAAGAGTTATATATTTATTTTTTTTTCAAAAATTAGGGAATTTTAGTTAGTGATGGAAAATAAGACTTCTATTTGAATTATCTTCGAGAATGAGTTAATAATTTTGAGTTTTGATGCTAAAAAATATAGGAAGAACTTGAGAAAACTCTAATTTTTATCGCAGTTTCCTATTGACTATGTGGTGTTGTTGGACGGTGTTTGTGGTGTTGGTG
>NC_061119.1:157699544-157800304 GCF_002878395.1 Capsicum annuum | reverse complement strand
TTATACGGATTTTCATGGGCTTTATGGTAAATTTAATCACTATTTGTTTATTCTTGTATTAATTTATATCGAATAATTATTATGAGTTTTTTTTTTGCTTTCTGTTTACATTTTTTAGGCTTGGGTATTTGAAGTCATTCTTTACCTCCGAAATTAGGTCAAGTATTATTCGAATGAGGTTTCTCATCCAAGCATCCTTAGGTGGTTGGCTGCAAAGAGCAACTCAAAAATTGAGGAGGTTCTCTTTAACCCTCCGGTTGATGCAGTGAGTCTTATTTTAAGTACAATAATTTGACTCAAAGAAAGATATTGAAATAGATGGTCCATCTGTTATAATAGATAAATCATTTGTAGCAATTTGTCTTAATAGATTACTCGTCTACAGTAATTGGTACAATAAATGGGTAATCTATTATGACGGACGAGTCATCTTTTGCAACAAATTTCCCATCTGTTGCTTTAGTTCTGCTGATTACCCATCTACTGCAACTTATGCAATAGGTGGGTGATCTGATGCAATAAATGGTTAATATATTGCAACATATGGGTTATCTATTGTAACAGAAAGCTCATTTGTTGCATCAGTTATCTGTGTTAACATATTACCCAACTGGCTGCAAATTATTATTTGATTTAAATGTATCTACTTTTTTTTATAGGTTATGCATCCATGGATTGTACCTAGAGAGAAAAAGTTGGGGATGAATTCTTTTATTACTCTAGGTCTTGTTCATACAATAGCTAACCCAATGGTGGAGTTAATAAAGAAGAAATTAGATGGAGCAATAGCCATAAGAAGATCAGTTAGGCAAGGCCATCCTCTTGTTGAATTCTTTTGTTACTCTAGGTATTGTTCATACAATAGCCGGCCCAATGGTGGAGTTAATAAAGAAGAAATTGGCTGGAGCAACAACCATAAGAAGAGCAGTTAGGCAAGGTCAGCCTCATGTTGAGGCTCTTCATGACCAACCTGCTGCAACAGATTTGGGTGTTATTTGTGGGGCTATTGCTGGTGGAGTTGTTGATGTTTGTGGCAACCATGTTGATGCTGCTTCCAATCATGATGATGAGCATATTGATTCTTAAAAAAATTAATATTTTTAAAATCACCCCTTATAGCGGTCCCTCTCAGCCCTTTCAACCTCTTGTTCTCTTTGCAAATGCAAACAGTGCATGGACAGACAAGATCAACTTTTTTAAAAAATAGATACTCTCACTGATGCTGCTGGGGAATTAAAATCGAAGAGGGATGTCATATTATTCATGAAGATGAGAGAGCCATATACTCCTATAGTAGATGTTAGGAAGAAGAAAAAAGTAATTAGATATATACCCTTAAATAGAAAATAAAAAAATTGCAACTCCTCCTCCTCCTAATATTGATAAAGTTCAGGGACCATTGAAAAAGATGGACATATACGCATAACATAATGCCAAATCAAAGAATGATCTGAGAAGGTACATAAAATCCAATCATCATGCAAAAACCTTCACCATGAATGTCTTTTCCTTTCGAGACTTAAAAAATATGATAAATATGAGAAAGTGGTACGTGGACACGATAAGTTTACTTTTCCTAACCTATCCTTCTAATCTACTTTATTTCTACATTATAAGTCATCTTTTTAACAAAGTACCCAGTTGCTACATAGGTTGCAGCAGATTAGGTAATCTTTTAACATAGGTTCAGAGAAACTATGTAATAGATGAGTCATCTATTGCAATTGTTGGGTATTCTGGTGCGACTAGTGGTTCATCTGTTGCAACAGATTATCTATCTGTTGCATAAGTTACAGTAGATGGATACTCTGTTAATAGATTCAATGAACCTATACAATAGATGGACGATCTGTTGTATCTTTTTACTTTGTTTTTCTTTTTTAAAATTACTAACCTATTTAAAAATAGTCTTATTATATCATAGTATGTTGATGAAATTCTCTACCTCATGATGTTAGCGATAGGATAATGGGCCTCAAATTTTACAACAATTTCAAGAATAAGTACGATAATCTCACTAAGCTAGCGACAACTCCCGGTGGCCCAGGATTTGATTTGTTAGTTTCTATGTTCAAATGGGATTAAGATATGATTGACTATGTTAAAGGGGAGAGGCCATATCCATACGTCATGGATTAGATTAGGGCAAAGAGAATTTTTGCAGTCATGAACCTGGACGTCAAATATTTTGTGGCTCTTGAGATACTACTCAAGGATAAAAAGATAAAGGTTTATGGACGCAACTTGTCTGTCTTCGAGGAGGCTGATGTTTTTACCAAAATGCAGCCATTATTGGAATTTTTCCACAGATTATTGAAGTAAATATGAATAAAAGATATTATATCACAATAAAAGAGATTATATCACAATAATGAACAGTGGAGTTTGTATTTCAGATCCAAATTTTGGTGATTTCTATGGGTGGATAAAAGAGATTATAGAAGTGGAATATCGTGAAGCACCTTTAAAGCGAACTGTACTATTCAAATATGCATGGTTTGACCCAACTATGGATGTTGGTGTTAAAAAGCATAATCAGTATAAATTGGTTGATATTAACCATTGTCGCCGATATAAAAAATATAAACCTTTTATTCTGGTAATGCAAGCAACTCAAGTGTGTTATGTGTCTTATCCTAGCAACAAAAAAGTCAAGGATGATTGGGCAGCTATATTGAAGATCAAACCTCGAAATGTTGTTAAATTACCCGATGAGGAAATTAAGACAGCTGCAGAACTAAATATTTTATTTCAAGTTGAAGAAGCTCAAGTCTATGAGATAGACATGAATGTTGCCATGGATGAAAGCATACACTTACATGATCCAAATGATGGTTTAATTGAAATGGATGAACTCATTAATGATGGTTTATTGCAAAAACATCATAAGATCCAAGAGGATGATACAGAAGAAGAGTATGAAACTGAGGAAACTGAGGAAGATGAAGAGGAAGATTTTGAAGAAGACACAAATATTGATTAGTGCTTGATAAAAACATACTATTGTATCAAAATTTTATTTTGGGAGCATTCATTTTGTCAAACTAGTATCATTTTCTTTGTCTCTACTCGTTGTTTACTCAAAAATTATTGCTTCAACTGGTTTTATGCTCTGCTTGTCAATTTTTGACTCTTTCATTTCTCATCTATATTTTTAAGCTACAACTATGCTTTTACATTTTCTGATACCTTATCTATATATTGTTGTTTGGTTCTCTTGGTAATATTCAGTTTGTATATTATCTCTACTTAACTAATATAGTTTTTTATAGATATGGCTAGAGGTAGAGTTAGAGTTCGCGGAAGCACAGGGCGTGGAGGCAAGTTTGCAGTTAGGAGTAATAATGATGTTACTGCAAACATACCTACTATTCCCACTCCTACTATTGTTAGTCCTCAAGATGATGGCATAGGTAGTTAAAATGATACAAATCAAGTTCAACCATTGATTCCTTACATTATATCAACGGTTCAAACTTCTGGTGATGGTAGAAACCATACAACACCTGAATCATCTCCCACTGCTCCAAATCAGATTAACACAACAACTGCAGGTACATCTACTTTAAGAAACCAAATAGGTGAGGGTCTTAACCAATCTACTTCATCCTTGAAAATGGATGAATATAATCAACTTATGGTCTGCTTTCTATGTGTATATATATATATATATATATATATATATATATATGTATATGTTTTAGTTTTTTCTTGTTGATGATCTATTGTTGGTTCTTAATTTGAGAGTTCTTGTGGACAGAATTACAATGGGAGTATTTTGTAGCATTTTGAGGGTTCTATTGGTAGTTCTTGATCTATTGGTGGCTCTTGTTGTGAGTATTTTAGTGATTCTGTTGGTGGTTTTTTTTGTTGGTGGTTTTTGTTCTGTTGTTGGTTCTTGATTTGAGAGGAGTTATTGTGGGAAGAATTACAATCAGAGTATTTTGTAGCATTTTGATGGTTCTGTTGGTGGTTCTTGATCTATTGGTGGTTCTTATTGTGAGTATTTTGGTGGTTCTTATTATGTTAGTGGTTCTTGATCTGTTGTTGATTCTTGTTATGAGTATTCTAGTATTACATGGGATTCCAGAATAACAGTGAGGTATGTTGCTGTGACTTCTTGTGCAAAATTTGCATCTTATTTCTACTTTAACAAGTACAATTTTTGTAATAGATATGACTCAGGGTAGAGGTGCAAGTCGAGGAAACATAGGGCATGCGGGAAAGTCAGCAGCTAGGAGTAATATTCCTATTCTTACTACAAACATGCCTACTATTCTCATTCCTACAGTTGCATCTCAAACAGCTGGTGGCTTAGGTGCTCCAACTTTTAATCATGGTAGTACGTCTCGTACTACTCCAAATCAGAGCAACCTAACAGTTGTAGGTACGTCTTCACAAACCAACCAAGTAGGTGAGGACGTATCTCGTAGCAACACAAATGAAGAAGATAATTCTAGTAGGAGCCATGTGCGGACCCTTGTTACTATAACTTCTGCAGGGTTAGTCTATTTTTTGTCTATTATTATTATTATTATTATTATATATTATTATTTTTATAATAGACCTCTAAATCATGTCGTCACATTGATACAGATTGCAACCTTCTAAAGCATGCTCCAATAGCATACACGAGTCTTTCAAAAGTGAGCTTGATCACAATGGAGTCAATTGGAAAGGTGTCTCATGTGATATAAAAGATGGCTATTTTGGGGAATTCAAGGTATACATCTTCATCATAATTGAGTTTTTAAAATGTATTCACTTTTATAGATACATTATTAATGTGTTATTTTGGAAATTTATTTTAGAAACACTTCTATTGGGATTCTTCCATTAGTGATGCTGTAGTAAAGAAACAGTGGCAGAGTAAGGCAACAACTATGTATAGAAACTTCATTGGTAAAATCAAAGAGAAAGGGATTAGGCAAGATTTTATACCTGAAGATGTTTGGGAAAGCTGGCAGCGACTTTGGGCAGATCCAAAGTGTGTTGAAAAGTCAAAAATAAATAGGCAGAATTATCGAGGCAGCAAAGAAGACACTGCAGAACTCACACGGGAGGATCTATCTTAATTGGAGATTACCGAAAGAGACTTTTAAGTATATATTTCAAGTATTAAACTATAATTTGTTGTGATACTATCTAAACTTCGTTCAAGGTTATGTTGTTGTTGAGTTTCTGCGGATAAATATAATTTAGGTTCTAAATTTCTATTTGCATATGTTAATATATATGTGAATTTGTGTATGTGTGCGTCTATTTATTTTGGGGCTGGTGGTGGTTTCTTGTTGCAAACCAAGTGCGTGAATGGGTAATTCCAATTGTAGGGGGACTATATTGTATTGGTTTTTTCTTTTTTGAAAGAGACTATTATGTTGTATTATTGCATTGTTCTAACCTTCAGTGACTATATTGTAGTTCCTGCTTCCTGTCTATTACTTCTTATGACTTTGTGGTTATTGTACATATTCTACTTTCTTACTTTAAAATAGTCCAAAAAAAGTGATCACTCTTTACTGTTTTTGTCTCCGTGTAGTATTTTGTATGCTGTGTTTTGTTGTTGTTTTGTAACCTAAAATTGTGCGGTGTAAACTATGCTTATATGTCGCAGAGTGTTGTATTACTGAGGATTCTTATATTTACATATTCTTCGAGATGTATTGAGTAGAATTAAGACCTTATATATTTTTAGTAGTACACTCTTACAAATGTGATTGAGGAGACATTCATAGAATGGCTGAATAAGCATTCTCAAGGGTCAGTTTATTATGTTTCTTTTGGTTTCCCTAATACGATCTTTGCTTCTTGAATGAAGGCATTAGATTTAGGCATGGAAGATAGTGAAAAACTATTCGCTTAGGGAGTTAGGCCTCCTTTTTGGTTTTAACCATAGACATCGTGCTGAGCTCATTTCTGATCAATGGCTGAAAATGGGTATCAAGTAAGAATTAAAAAAACGGAGGATTGCTAGTCCATAAATTGGCACCTCAGTTGGAAAATTTATGTAATAGTTCCATAGGGACATTTTCATCATAGCATTTTTACTCGTAGGAGTAAGGTCTCTGTATATCCCACCCTCCCCGGACCGTACTTTTGGAATCTCATTGGGTATATTGTTGTTGTTTTCATAGTCAAATGTAATACCCCGATCATTCCTTAAGCCTAAATCTGTCTTTTTGAATAGATAGGTATGACTTCTAAAGTGATTGATGTTTAAACCATGTTGTATTTCTCTAATTTCTACTTTTTGTCATGTAGAGCATTGAATAAGCTTTCCATCGATACCAATTTCCTCGAAATTCGACATTGGATGAGTGAGTTATGGTATTTTACTGCATGCTATTGGATAGCCTAGGTTTGACAGTCGACCTGGTAGACCGTCAGGTCCTTGGTAGACCGTCAAGTGTCCCATCAAGCCAAGGCAGTAGCTCTCTTTTTGGGATGTCATGTGACGGTCAAAGTGGTGGACCGTCACAAAGTTGACGAACCGTCAAGGTGTCCGTCAAACCGAGACAAAATGTCTCATTTATGGCCCTCCAGTGAAGGACGACTTGGTGGACCATCACTTTTCTGATGGACCATCAGGTCAACTGTTACATCGAGGCAGAACGTTCCAGTTTTGGTGTTTGAGTGACGGACGACTTGGTGGACCGTCAGTCCCTCTGACGGACCATCAGATCGACCGTCACAGGCCCCGATCAACAAATTTTAGCATTTTTCAAAAGGGCATCTTGGTCATTTCTGCTCATTGTGACCTTATATATATATCTATGTAGAGAAGAAAATATCATTTTCTCTCCAATTCTCTTTCAAGAATTCTCTAGAAACCTAGGGTTTCTTCTAAACCCAAAAATCAAATCATCTCCAAGAAATTCAAGAAATCTCCCATAAATTTCTTCAAGTTGTTCAAGAACTAAGCTCTTCAAGTCAAAGGCAGCAAGGTCTTGGTCTAAAAGTGTGAGAAAGAAGTTTCAAGCAAGTTTCTATATCTTCAAAATCAAAATCTAAGGTATGTGGGGTTTCAACAAGAACAATCCTTTCGTTCTTATGCCTAAAGATTTACTTTCTATTATTGATTTACATAATTTTGCAAGTTGGTTTACACTCAAATTTCTTTATGTATGATTTATGAGACTTGAGTTGAATAAGCTTGATATTTATGGTTATTTCACCATCATGCTTCTTAAATTGACTATTTTCTCTATGAGTTGTATATAGTCATTATATATATTGATGACTTCTAAGTGATTTATGATAAGTGTCAAGATTTGTTTTTTCTATGAGAGATTTGACTATTTAATACATATCGATATTTGAGATTGAAAGTCGAGAATGAGTCCTATGATGTTTCCGTGAAGCTTTTGATAATTAAAATGATTTGATAAGCAAATGTACTTGATGTTGAGAAACATTGGTTGAATTTGAGTCGAGTTAGGAATCCATAGTCGTATATAATTTACTGATGAGATATACTGTTGTTTTGGTCATTATGATAGACTCATGAGTTGATATTGATTGAGGTGGATTTCCTAACACGTTCTGAGCTGAGTCTGGGAGGAGTATTTAGCACCGAGCGAGAAATTTGATATTTCTCTAGAACTACGTGCCATCATAGGATTGATGTTGATAATTATGGGCCAAAGGCCGAGTGTGGGATTGTGATTGCGAAATTGATGTTGTACTCCCTGGCAAGAGTACGACGCTCCCGCCAATATGGGGTTCTCTCCTTAGGAGGGCAAAATGTTGGACTCCATGAGGCTCACATGGTGTAGTTATGTCGGTTATAAGAAACTCCCGCGTCCTTAATGATATAAGTCTCTTGAGTTACCGAGTCACTCTAAGTCATGAGTCAAAGCTTTTGAGTTGAGTTGAATGATTTATGAGATTTATGAAACATGTGTTATTACTGATGGTTTATGGAAATAATATTTCAAATAATTCAAGCGAAGATAGTTATTATTGTCAGCATGCATGATTTCTCATACATTTATGATATTATTTAAAATGTTCCATCCACCCCCACATACTCAGTACATTCCCAAGTACTGACCCTCATACTCTTTTGTATTCTATATTTCCTCGTGAGATAGGTTCAGGTGCTCAGTCTCAACAGCGACATTGATCTTTGAGTACCTTTCTCTACACTTCTGCAGTTGGTGAGTCCTCATGGTTCGAGGACCTGTGTCTCAAATTTTTTCTTGTTAATAGATGGTTGTTTACTTTTGGTTCAGTACGAGTCAGTTGGGGATATGTCCCAATGGCTCCTCAGTCCTATGTAGTAGAGGCTTTGTCAGATTAGTGTACCAGCATGTATAGAGATTTCAGTATTTTGTTTGTACAGGGCAGTATTATTTCATGTTTTAGTATGTTCATGACATGGTTATTCCTCTTTATCTTAGCATGATTTGCGTTATAATGAGTTCTGGAAGTGATGAAAAGTTTAGAGGGTTAGCTTGAGGCCACGTGTGGCCTTGAGCACCATGTGACGTCTCGGGATAGGTTCTTGGGGAGTTACATCAAATAGGGACATTTTTAAGCCATGAATGATTTTGTATCTGAACTTTTATCTTACAGAATTGCAGTAACATATCTTAGCTAGTTGTTGATTTTGTAACCGCAGGTAAGACTATGCATATTATTTCTCCTATATGTTTTATTTTGTTAGATATCACTGAATGAGTAGTGATCTACTTGCTCCCCATATATATTTTATCAAATAGTCCCCAAGGATCAGGGATGGAGTTAAAGGAGAGATTTACTCAAACTTTGTTAGTTGGGAAATTACATTATGTATATAACCAAATGTTCATTAACATATGTTCTCAGTGATTTTGTTGAAATAAAATACAGTAATCTCTTTCCAGTGATTGCTTAGTATGAAATATGAAATTGGCTAACATAGTTCTAACCACGCGAATAATAATATTTACTCGATGACCAACTAGGTTCCAATTGAATTATGATTTTAGAAACATTTTTGGCTTACATAAAATATTTCAGCAGTTTCGTTGTAGTACAATGCTCAACAATTCTTTTTTACAAGTTGCTGAAATGGGTCGAGATCCGACACCAAGTGAGTTACATTTGCATGTTCACACACATGGTCATGATAGAAAATCTTTCGTTGATGAACGTTCCCAAATTGTCCATGTAAGACTAAATCTTAATGTAGTAGTTTACTTAATTCTTATATTTTTAGTTTAAAGTAGGTTTTGGTATCTAATCATTTGTAAGTACAATTCGTTATAATTTTACTTTCACTATTACAGGAAAGATTTGAAGAAATACTGCGAGAAAAAATATTATCAGAATATGTTATTGATCAAATTGAAACATATTACCAAGCTGCCGGAGGAAAAAAGAGGCGAAGAGTATTTGGTCTTAGATCTGAAGCCCAAGGCTACTACGGGCAAACTCTTTGCGTTTCTTGTGGAAAGACTTCATCTTCAGTTTCACATGAATCAGTACCAGCTGCAGATTCGGAATTGGATGCATTTGTGAAGCGATTGATTCCCGCACTTAAAAATCAATTTATTCCTATTGTTATTGAGGAGGTACAGAAGTTGGTTTCTTCACCGTCAGTTGTCACACCTCCGGCTACTACTTTGGACGATCTTGATTTCTTAGATGATGATTGCAATGATCTTGATCTGTTGTGATACTTTTGACGATCAGTGCATTGGTTTTTGATGGTCTATTTTGTTGAAACGTTTAAAATTGTGCAACAACAAATTACATTTGATGGATGTAGGTATTGAGGATGTTTTGGACATACTAATGTTTTCACATGTTGCTATGTCTGCTATTGAGGATGTTTAGATTTTTCTATCTATATATGTGGATTCTTTTATATGAATGTTGGATATTATAAGAAGATTTTGCTATCTATATAGGTGGCTTTTTTTATATGAATGTTGGATATTTTTAAAAATTTTATAATATGCTTTTAATAGTCAAAATACAAATAAAAAAGGCATTGGAGGAAAAGTAATGACGACAGATTTAGCGATAAATTTAATCATTGCCTAAGAAAAAATATTTGCAATGGATTGAGGAACATAATTTTTGTCACAAAAATTGGGGACTAAATAACAAAATTTTTAGTGACGGACTAGCAATGAAATATTTGGTCACGAAATAATCAAAACGCCAAAATACAACATGAAATTAGTAATGACATTTATAAATATAACAACGAATATATTCGTTGCTAAAAAATGATAACGGATATATGTCGTTTCTATGACGTTGCAAATCTGGCAACGAATTTTATTTTTTCCATTGCTAAATCATTATCAACGCGCAATATAGCCACGACACATATTCCGTTGTTGATCCACCCCTAAATTGCTTTTGTAACGGATACATGTTGATTAGCAACGTTATCGGTCTGTTGCTAAACGCAGTTTTTTTTGTAGTGAAAGTGACATGATGAATCACTTGCCAATGAAAGTGTTGAATGAAAAATGGACTTTTGAAAGCCGAAACAAGGAAAAGGACCTTAAAAGAAATTTAACTGATTCTGTGTATGGGTCATCGCTTGCATACATCGAATGTGTGCTAACCGGCACATAAATGTCCAACCCAAGGACCTTACTGAATGACAAAGTCATGGCAAGGATGCAAGAGGTCTGGGTTTCTGGGGTACTAAATAAATGTTTAGAGCCTGTGTATGAAAAAAAGATGTAAAAACACCATGACAATTTTTACTTTAAGTATTTATGTAATGAATTTTTTTTATGTTTGATGACAATTGAATTGGTTTATTAAATTTGCAAACCTATGAATTAGTACAAAAAATAATTACTAAGTTCAAATATTGTAACAAGTGCATTATATAGATATAGACATCTGCATAATGCAACAGATGACCAATCTATTACAATAGATAGGCCATCTATTGGAACAAATAAAAAAAATAGCAAGACCTGTTTGATAATTTCCAACAGATGACCTTCATGTTGCAACATATGTCTAAATCTGTTTGATTATTTCTAACAGATATGTCTTCTGTTGCAACAGATCTATTATTTGTTGCAATATTGGAATCTAGTATTCTATTTCAATTAATAAGTTCAAATCTAAGGATAAAATAAAATTCATAGACAAAATAAAATAAATCGAAGCCTTCACAAATTACATTAAATAAATCAATCAATAAATAAAATGTTAAAAAATTTATAGGTACAGATGATAGATATTTACAATTTAAGTTTTGAAGCCAACAATTCCTAAGGAGAAGTTATTACTTTGATAGACTCAAGCTATAAATATCTACTCACTATTGACAAGTTGTTCTTCATCTAGTGCTATGAAATTCGCCTTTGATCGTCGTGGATCTTTAATGTCGCTTGCATACGATTTTTAAGTCTTTGCTTCTCCATATTTTCATAGAAGATTAGCATATATTTTATGGAATAATCTGGTATCAGGTCCATTATTTGGTACTTGTAATCCATCGCTCAAATACTCAGTGTAATTGGCAACAAAAAGATCGCAATCCCTGCATTTGTAAAAATCAGATAATCTATATCTTGCAATTAATGTAAGAGTTGTGAAATTTATGAAATAAATGTAAATCACTTACAGGCTACCACTGGATTGTTGAGAAATTCCTTCAACATATTCTACATCAAATGTATTACCCATTTTATCCTGATAGGCTTCAATCGTCAATCAATCAGTACGAATCTTTTGATCTAAAAAGCCGCTTATATCAAGCTAAGTAGGCAAAATTTTGGTCAGCTTTTGTATCTCAGGCGATGGCCCAGAACATTTCCTTCTTGACATCGAGTTATAAACTCAGATGGGCCTCTCTTTTAGAAGGACAACAACCAACACCCAATGAAATTCATCACCACAATTGATTAAAATGTACACTTCATCAACCAAATGTCAAGGTAAGCCAGTTGGAATACTAAAACCTTTGATGATATTGATTAAGCATTCCTCATTTCAGAAAACTTCTAGATGTTTTGACAATACCTATCGTAGGCATTATTGATGCAAACTTTGTACAAATAATTGTCTATCGTATGTCTGTATTGTTATTATGTTTGTAACTTGGCCTTCTTTTAGAGGTAGTAAAAAATGGCATTGATATGTTGCATTATTAACAAACATTTCAGATTACATAATAATAAAATTAATAAACAGGTACAATTAAATATAGTATTAATAGTATGATATATGACATTTAAACCTCATCATTCTATCAAGTTTAGGTTATGACATCAAATAGAACCAATTCTTTATTTTGGAATGTGCAACAACAAAGTTGAACATATCAAAATTAAGACCCGATTAGTTCACTTTGTAGTGTTTATCATTTTGTTTTCTGTATGATTTATAAGTGTTAATGTCATATTTTTACAAAAAGAATTGTATAAATTAATATTTTAAAAATGATTTATGTACCTGCTGGCATGAAGCTTTAATAGTATATAGACAATTCGAATAGTCATTGATCAACTTTGTTAGTTTTTTTGGAGCCTCGTCTGAGATGTTGAACCCTTCAAATGGATAATTCTTCCGTTCTTCCGGACTAATAGGCTTCACTTTTTCTTCCTCTTTAGAAGCAGTTGATGGATTATCAACTATGATATTATACTATTCAACAGTAGCTTCTACTGTGATATCCATCTGAAAATTCAAAATTGTCAATGCTAATCACAGAGATACAAAAAACGAAAAAAAAAGATAACTCATCTATTAGAGGAAATCAAACAGGGCTTCCTACTGTTTTAATTTATCCCAAAAAATGATCTATCTGTTGTAAAAGATGGATCATCTGTTGCAACAAATTAAAACAAGAGGAAGACCTGTATAATAATTTCCAATAGTTGACCCATCTGTTGCAACATATGACTCATCTGTTGGAACAAATAATATGAAGTCTTAATTGAATTGTCCCAATACATGACTAATTTATTGCAATAGATATGTCATCTGTTGGGATAAATTAAAATAATAGGAAGACCTGTTTGATTTCCTAAAACAAACGAGACATATGTTGGAACAGATAATGCATCTAATGCAATAGGTTAGTCATCTGTTGTAACAAATGTCTATATCTATTTGATATATTTTAACAGATGTGTCATATGTTGAAATAAATATGTCGTCTGTTTGTTTATTGGAACAAATGATAAATATTAATTGCTCTCCTGCGACCCTTGTGCATTGCTCAAAAGTGCAAGATAAAAATAGAGGAGTTGCAATTTTGATTTTTTCGATGTTTGATAATGCTTTTGAAGTTTCTTTCCTTCTCCTCTTAGTCACCTTAATCTCTAATGGAGTGTATGGATATGAAATCCTCTTTGATGGAATGACACCCCTCTTAAATGTTAATTTCTTTACAGATGCAGCTAATACATTAATTACTCCATCATGTTTTGCCTTGCAGTTTTAACATTTGCATGCAGAACATTCACTAGGAGGGGCGAAATTTGTAAAACTAGTATGATCATAATCATAATGGTTTGTTGTTTCAAAAACTATAAGAGGAGCATCATTATCCCCAACAGCAGCACCACTACCACCAACAATAGCTCCATCACTAGTAACACCATAAATAACAACAATTCCACCCTCTAAAAATATTTTTTTTATGATGGTTATTTCTCTAAATAATTTCTTTTTTATTCTATCAATGACCTTAGGGTGTGATAAAATTTGCACAGATCATAAAGTAATAAAAAATGACGTCCTCAACTCTTGATTGGTCGAAACAAGCCACGGATGCACAATCTAAAATAAATCAGTACAAATATTAGAATGATGATTAAATTATTTTAAAAAATCAATTAGAATTAGACTTATTGCTTCCTTCGGGGGTTGAAGAAATCAAGAAATTTTATTTTTTATCATTTTTGGCCGATAACCATCTTAGGATTCTTGAACATGAAACTTTTTCCTGGTAGTTCACTTGTTGTCTCAAATAAGGAATGAATTCAAATGCCTAAGACTATAAAATAATGCAATAAATCAAAAGCATTGTTCAATAAAAAATAAATAAATTATAATAAAAAAATATTTACCATGAAAACCCATGAAAAGTCATATAAATTGACTGTCTTTGGCATTAACGGAGTCGACAAATAGTTGACATTCATTTTGAAACTTTCATAACCCCGTGGATAGTTGTTTAATGCCTCGAGATCCTCGGAGAGATTTATTAAATCAAGTGGTATATTGTTTTTAACGTCTCTCGCCCAAAGAATATTATGTACAAACCAAACCAAGTACAATGATTGTTTGTGCTTCTTCGAAAGCCTTTTACCTTTCAACGCTTCTATCAAATTTTTATTTTTGAAGCTTGGACTAACAAGGGACAATAAGTCATCACCATCACTGGATTGTCTTTGTCTTTTTTGGTGTGCGGGGGTGCTTTTTTGGGGTAGAATAGGTATATGTTAAGAAAAAGGATAACATTTTAGTCTAGTAACTATGACAAACTCCTTCCAACCAAAACAAATAGGCATGCCACAGTAATTTATCCACACCTCATCCATTTTATCTTTATTTTCATACATAAACCTACGTTTGAGAAAATTATATACCATGATCATTTGAAAACAAGCATTGTTGTCCTCCAGCAAATCAAAATACTGCCCAAAATAGCTGTCCTTGAAATAAGCATCCAATTTTTTATCTTGAAGTATTTTTCTGAAGGTATCAAAAGATTTTTTCATGGATGAATTTACCACAAAATCACCAGTTAAATCTGTGGTACCATCACACTGTATTCTCATAAGATAACTAACAATGCTAAAGGTTTTGACCAACGATATGATTCACTGGAAGGGCTATTAGAATTTGGATTATTTCTTTTGAAACTTTTCTCATTCCCATGTTCATTTTATTCTTCTTCTGATTGAGATGCCGCTTGTAAAGCAAGCTCATAGAGTGGTGGATGTAGCCTGCTGATTCACTTATTTCTTTACTTGAACTTGATTCAGTTTATTTTCTTTTGGGAGCCATATTATCTAAAAATATCAGAAAAATAAAAACGATCATAATTGATTAATGCATCATTAAAAAGGAATAACAGTAAATCTAATAGTACAACACAACAAAATAATAGTTCCAATAGATCATTCATCTATTGCAACAGGTGAGTTATCTGTTGTAGCATATAACTAACCTTTGCAACAGATGAGTAATCTATTGGAAACAATAAAAATAGTTTCAATACTATTGTGATTTCTTCCAACAGATCACTCGTTTGTTGAAATCGATGATTGATCTATGCAACAGATCATTCATCTGTTGCAACATATGAGTGATTTATTGGAGCTGTTATCAAATTGTCAATATTATTTATATTTCTTCCAATAATAGGGTCATTTGTTGGAAGAAATCAAAGTCTTGAACATGTCATCTATTAGAATAGTTGATAGGATTTCATTCAACAGATGGTTCATCTGTTGCAGAAAAAATAAATCGGTAGCAAAATTTTGTTCTACATAACAACAATAACATCACCATTTAATATCAAATACACCATTTTTATCATGAACAATGACAAAACAAATCAACACCTAGCAACATCAACACAACACATACAACACACACACCAAGAACATCAACATTGTTATTTTTTTTGTACAAACACAAACAACAAAAAATAAACTTCAAAAAATACAATAAACACCAACAAATTGAATCAACAGTTCGACAACAAGAACTACAGTAACAACAAAAAAAATCATATTTTACTCTGAAAAAAGAAGAGAAGAAATACCATAAATTAGGATTTTCTTCAATCCCCATTTTAAATTTAAACAACAAATATTGAAATTGTTAACCAATAGTAGAAGAGAAGTTGGCTCAAGTTCCTCATTTTCTTCATAACTAAAAAGCCCTAATTTTTTACTTGTGAAAGTCGAAAAGGGACGATGAAGAACTTGAAATTTTTATTGTCGGAGACCAATATTGTCACGTTGATAGCCGGTTGAAAGTCGAAAAAAACTCGAAGCCCAACTATTTATCGTCAGAGATTGAAATCTTCGGAGATTGAACGGAAAAATTGTAGAATTGTTGGTTGGGAGAAGTTTGAGAAAAAATGTCAAGAGAGAGGGGAGAGAAGAGAGACTGTTGATTTGGAGAGGAAGGGGTGTGACTTGATTTGTATTTTTAAAAAAAATAAAAAATTTTAAAAATATTAATTAAGTCCATAATTAACTTAATCAATTTTTTTAATTATGACCTTTCAAGTTGCTCAATGTCTCAAATCTTCATTGAATACTTGAACACCTTAATTTCAATTTTCTCATGCGTGCTTCTTGGAAATCAATTCAAATAGAAGGGTAATTTTGGTATCTTAGACATGTTTCGTGTCTTTCTATCTAGACTTAAAAGTGGTCGCATCTTTTTTCCTGAACTTTCCTTCTTTTCTTGTTTCAAATTATGGTCTTCATCTTACATCTAGACTCAAATGTTTTTACAAGTTTGGGAAGAAATGAAATTAAAAGATGTATTTTTCGCATTAGAATTTGTAGTTGCCGCATGAGGAGGACGTGGTTGTGGAGTTGGATTCTCAAGTCATTTGTGGAGTTGGATTCTCAGAGTTTCAAGTATCTTGAGTCTATGATTCAGGGGATGGTGAGATTGACGAGGATGTCTCACATCGTATTGATACAGTGTGGTTGTGGTTGAAATGGTGGCTCGCCTTGGGAGTCTTGTGTGATAAAGAAGGTACCTCCAAAGCTCACAGAAAAGTTTTATAGAGTGGCAGTCCGACGAGCTATATTGTATGGAGCGGAGTGTTGGCCAGTTAAGAATTTTCACATCCAAAAGTTGAAGGTGGTGGAGATGAGGATGTTGCGGTGGATGTGTGGACTTATCAGGAGAGATAAGATTAGAAATGAGATTATTCAGGAGAAGGTGGGAATGGCTCTAGTAGAGGATAAGATGCGAGAAGTGAGGTTGTATTGGTTTGGACATGTGATGAGAAGGGACGCGGATGCTCCAGTTCGGAGGTGTGAGAGGCTGGCTATGGATAGTTTTAGGCGGGATAGAGATAGGCTGAAGAAATATTGGAGGGGTGATTAGGCAGGACATAGGGCAGTTACAGATTACGGCAGACATGATCCTTGATAGGAAGGTGTGGAGGATGCGAATTAGAGTAGAGGTCTAGTGGGTAGGAGTACGTTCGAAATTGTAGGAATGAGTTCTCTGTTTGTTTTGGTGTTTGTAGTTTCTTGTAACCTCTTGTTCATGGTGTTTTGGTGATGTGTATGATTTAGTATAACCAGTTTATAAATATTACTTTATGGGTGTCTTGTATTCTTTAGTATCTGGCGGTGTGTAACCCCTTGTTTGTTGTTTGCTTCTATATTTTTGTTATATTTGTTATCTGTCTTGAGCCGGGGGTCTATCGGAAACAGCCTTTCTACTTCATCCGAGGTAGTGATATGGACTGCGTACACTCTACCCTCCCACCCTCCGAGACCTCACTTTGTGGGAATATACTTGGTATGTTGTTGATGCATCATACCGGATTTCAATTTGTACGTGTTTTTTGTTAATTACTATAAGAATGGGGCAATGTGGAAGAATTTTCTTTTCAATTTTACCTTACTCAATTGGTGGATACAAAGTTTCTTTTTTGTTGGATTTAGGGGTTTCCCTTGGTTTTGTTTATGTAATTTGTTTTTCTTACTCAAGCATTTAACCTAGAACCGTCGATCCATTCTTTTAAAATTTTCCCTCTCACTGTTTATATGTGGATTTAATGAATTCCATTTAGTTGTCTTTGTCTTTTTTTGATACACATGTAAATCTGATTCTATTTTTAGAGATTGTTGATTTACAGTCTTCATCGGTGCATAGCTTGATTTTGGATTTACCGAGCGAAGGAGGTGTTGAACTATTTTGAAAGACTGCTACTGAAGAATATGAAGTATTTACTGTTGGAAACATATGTATCCCAATATTTAACCGCATGGTTAATTGTAGAACCTAAAAACTCAGGTTTGGCATAGTCCTATCTCTCTTTAACAGTTTTACCAGCTCTCTTCAAGAATGTTATTCACTCAACCCGTTGTTGCCACTGTTCTTCTAAATTCTGATATTCATTTATTTCAATTCCTCATGTAATCTGCTTCCGGGTGAAACCATGGGGTGACTGTCTATAAAGTATGCTTGATTCATCACGAGCTCTAAATTTGTGATACTTACTTGAAACATGTTTCATTCTATGAGCAGGAATACTACAAAATAAAGAAACAAAGGAGGCGAGACACATCCAAATGCAAAGTTAATTTGAAAAAAATACCCTAATATGTGGGTAGTCATCCTCCAATGTCAATAACTGATGCCCAAGTGCACGAAAAGATCAAAAAAATCATACCCCAAGGGTCTATCATCCGGTGTTAAAATTGTTTCACACTCATAGTGTAGGTAACCAATACTTGCAACACAACCATCGTTGAAAAAATATATTGCATCAACAAATGCTTAGACCTTCGCATTGCGACTTCTTCAACAATGATTCTGTTGTCAAGAGAACTTTGGTCTTTAGTGGCTCGGCATTTATCCTGCGTATTGCCCTGACTCTACTGTTTCTTCCCTGGTGAGTTTCATTCACTATATACTTACATCGATAAACATGACAATGTCTTTCTTATTTTGTACTAAATAGCGTTACTACAAATTTTTGTTACTAATGTTTCTTTTCCTTTGGTTTGGTAACTTCGCAATACTTTCAGCACCTAAGTCTGAGTTGCATGACGTCTTTTAGCTGTTGATGGAAAATTTAAACATCATTCACTTATGAGTTATGAAAAATGGTTGTATTCGAGCAAGCATTTGTAGGTTTTTGCTTGCTTTGCAAAATCTTGATGTGCTAGAATACACACGTTTTCATTATGTGATCTCTTATTATCATTATTGACTCGACCTAGAGCATGCTGTCCGAGAAGGGAACATATGAACTGTGAGATGAGAGATCGGAGTTTCATGGTGACCTTTAATCCATTAAGATAGTATATTATGTGACCTTCATTCAATCAATAATTTCCTCCTCTAATGATTCAGATCATGACCTTACAAGCACACTTCGCTGATAATTCAGTTTCTAATTGTCGAAATATAACAGTTGGTGCTAAAATTTTCACAGAAATTACTTTGACTTGAAAGTGCCCAGAATAGCTCTGTGGTTCGATGAACTAGAAAAGATGAATATGATTCGGTTATGTCAGTTATTGACATTAAAAGTTGCCCTAACCTGTTAATGAAATTTGTTACTTGGATTTAAACCAAAGATTTTAATTTGAATTCGTATGTTTGGATTAATGTGGTTTAATTATATAATTGTGCTTAGTTATTTGGGACTTTTGAAGAAACATTACTGAAGCTTAAAGAATTCTTTCTTTGAAGTTTGGACTTCCTTTTTACCAGATGACTTGTTTGATCAGGCGAGCAATAAAATGGCATGTGCACTTATTTATATCATTGGAGCAATATAATTGATCTATGCTAGACTTTGGCAGGAGCTTGCTGAGAATACTCACCATGTGGTGCTTTTGGAGAAATAAATGCAATAGTGGTGAGACCGTAAGGTTGTAACAATTGATGGATACCAAAATGTTCCACTGGATGAAAGTGTCGTCCTTTGTGTTGTTGCTCAACAACCTGTTCGTCTGGGCATCGACAGAAACAGCTGATGGTGTCTTCTAACGAAGGAAGACACTTAAGAGTTGCGTCAAGTCAATACAGATCAAATAAAATGGAATAGAGAGTACTATTTGAACGCTCAATTTCAATTTGTTGGGTGCTAAATGCAGAGTACAAAAGTCTTTTTTACATCTGTATAGAAGTTTGAAATTACTTTTTGGGTTTGTGCAATATAATGTTCTTTTGTGTTAGTTATTTGTCAAGCTTGAACTACACATCATTTCTGTGATTACGAAATTGCAACAGAACATTATAAAATCAATCTAATACTTTAGATGGTGGGCTCGAGCTCAGCACGGGCATCATTCATTTAGTTATTTGAAAATTAGTTGTGTGGCTCTGAGTGGTTCGAAATATTTACTCTCTGTTTTATCTTTTATATAGTTGTTCAACTTTAAATAAATTTGAAATTTTCAAAAAAGTTATCAGGTATCTATTCTATCAAATTACGCGATTTTTTGCTGCCAAAATGAGTGTTGTTTGAGTCATCTAATTCAAAAACACATTTAAACACATTTAAGAATAGTGTTAATATTTAATTCCAAAAACCTTTGTGAATTATATTTAATTTGTATTCTTTTGTGGAGTTTACGAAAGTAAATAAAAAAGTTATAAGTAATATTGCTCATCAAATTTCTTTAAATAAATAAATATCTTGTAAGATATGTTGTTTATGTTTAGTTTAGCTTTTTAATTATTTTAATATTATTTATCATTAACATTATATCTGTCTTTTTGTCACATATACTTACCATGGCTAAAAAGATTTTAAGTAATGCTCATCAGATTTCTTTAAATAACTATCAATATATGTTTTTTTACGATTAACTGAATTTTTGAACTATTTTATTATTATTTATGATTAACATTATATTTAATTATTTATCTTTTGAAACAGAATTACCTACCCTGGATAAAAATTTTATAGGTAATACTCATTATATTTTTCTGAATAGCTACTAGGGTATGTTTTTCATTCTTAATTTAAATTTTTTAGTTATTATATTTTATTTGCGATTAACTTATATTTATCTCACAGATGTATCGAAGGAAGTAGAAGTGTCTGTAGATCTGATGTACATTAATCTTTTAAAAATGTGATATTTACATTTAAAAATCAATAAGTACAATGAAGAATCGAAAAATACAAAGAAGATTTATCAAATGATTTGTGTTAAGAATAAATGTAAATATATTTGTGTGCATAAATATTATTATATCATTTTTTTTTAATCTTAAAATATACTCCCTCCGTTTCAAAAAGAATGACCTATTTTAACTTGGCACAGTTTAAGAAAATAAAAAAGACTTTTGAATCTTGTGACCTTAAATTAAAGTTATGTCAAATATACCAAAATATCCTTTAATCTTGTGGTCCTAAACATGTCACGTAGAAAGTTGAAATTAAAGTATTACCAAAAAAGAAAAGGGGTCATTCTTTTTTAAACGGACTAAAAAGAAAAGTAGGTCATTCACTTTTAAACGGAGGGAGTATCTCTTAATCATAAAGGCTATTCTGAAACATTACTACATTTCAAATATTTATATCAATTCATATATATAATTACAAGATAAATATATATTATATTTAAAAAAAATTAAGGATAAAAAACAATAATGAATTAATTTTTTTTGTACAAATTAATATGATATTATTTGAATTTAGATTTGAATTTGAATTTATAAGATTAGAAATATTAGAATTTTAAAATATTATATATTAGAAAATTTTACTAAATTTTGTCACTGTTTTTACATTCTTATTTCATTAAAGCTCTTTAGATTATAAATAATATAAATTAGAAAAATATGAAATATCAATATATTTTTGCAATTACATGATTGTTTTTACTCATATAAATTTATATGGGGCATAGTGTTGGCTTGTTAAGAAGACCCACATCCAAAGGATGAAGGTGGCGGAGATGAAAATGCTTCGGTGGATGTGTGGGTGTACTAGAAAAGATAAGATTAGAAATGAGGTTATTTGAGATAAGCTTCAGTGGAAGCCAAGATGAGGGAAGCGAGGTTGAGATGGTTTGGTCATATGATACAGAGGAGCACGGATGCCCCAGTGCGGAGGTGTGAGAGGTTGACTAGGGATGGTTTCAAGCGAGGTAGAGGTAGATCGAAGAAATATTAGAGGGAGGTGATTATACATGACATGAAGTAGCTTCAGTTTACCGAGGACATGACTTTGGATAGGAAGTTGTGGAGGAGGTAAATTAGAGTAGAAGGTTAGTCTGAGTTAGGATGTTATATGTTTTGGTGTATACTTGAAGTATCTTGCTTCGGGTATTATTGAATATGTTAATTTCTATTGTATCTTGTTTTATTATTATTCCTTATCTTATCTTAGATTGTTTTATTTTGAGCCGGGCGTCTATCGAAAACAGTCTCTCTATCTCATATTTGAGATAGTGGTATGGACTGCATACACTTACCCTCCCAACCCCCACTTGGTAGGAGTATACTAAATATGTTGTTGTTGTAAATTTGGTTAGAGATGGAAAGGGGAAGGTGTGGTGGGGGGGAGGGACTAGGGTGGGGTAGATGTGTGTTGGGGGTGGGGGTAGTGATGATGGTTGTGGTAACAACGAGAACATCCAAATATAAAACGATCAGAAATAATATTTTAACAAAGAAAGAACAAATAAATTAAACGTAGACTTAAAAGTAAGTTAAATTTAGCAGTATTGGATGATTTATAGATTTTGGATAAGAAATGAAAGAAAAAATATTATAAAGAATGCCACATTTGATTTTTGGAAATTCACTAAAGATGAATTATAGGATCAACAAATTTGGTAAGAAATTTTTTAACTTTCAAATCATTTAATAAAATGTATAATATTTTAATTAAAATTATGAATAAATAATTTGAAGAGCTTGAAGAGTCGAAAGAAGATAAATTAAATCACATATTTATGATTATATTCTTAAAAAGAGCATTGAGCTCTATTAAAATCATCTTTTTTATTTTATCTTAGTTTTGTCGGCACAATTTGAAGTAAGAGTTTGTGGGGCAAGGGGTGTGAGGGTAGGAAAAAATAAATTTGGAGGCGTGAGGGTTGATCCAGTTGGGATAGGGGCTGCGGGGTGCGGGTCAAGGTATGTAAATAGCCATAGGAGATAAATTTTAAGTTTTTTGTAAAGAGCACAGTTTTTTCAATAAAAGGAGTAAATTTTAAAAAATTGGAGTAAGAAGTTTTGAATTAGACACAATTAAGTACTTTTAGTATGTCAAGAATTCAACGTAATAAAAAGACACAATTAAATACTTTTAATGTGTCAGAAAATTCAACTTAATAAAAGAACAAATAATTTGAAAGTTAAAATTTTAATTTATAAGACTAAAGCATTACTAACAAAGAAAGAACAAATAAAAGTAGACTAAATTCAATAGAATTAAATGATTCATTAAGATTTTGGAAGAAAGATGAATCATAGAATATTATATGGAAAAGGCTCAGAAATACCCTTCAAGTATTAAAATTGGTTCAATAATATCCTTCATTTACCTATCGGACCAAAAATACCCTTCCATCCACCTTTTTGGATCAAATATACCCTTATAACTAACATAATTTTTTTAAACCATAATTAGAAATTCTATTAAATACGTGACAGCTTTCTATTGATTGTAAATTAAATTAATTAAAATATTAAATTAAATTGGGATTCAATTAAAATGCCCGACCCAAACCCGACCCAAACTATTAAATCGCCCCAACCTGTTAAAGCAAAAGGGAATTTTGAAAGCTAAACCTAATTTCACCACCAAACAACTGAACTTGGTAAACTTATATTTGCACAATTCTCTGAACTTGTCAGAGAGTATTTAGTGATTGAATTTACCCGTGGATAAAATATGATGTTTTTTTGTGTCGCTAAACACGCAACTTGAGCGAAAAAATCTTTAGCATAATGTGAAAGAAATGCAAAACAATCTATGTGTGTATGGGATGACTCAAAAGCCTAGCACATGAATAGAAGTACATAATTAGATAGCATACGTTATATATCCAACTACACTTCAGTGTCTGTCTGTTGGGTTCGAAATCGAGAGGCCGGCATGTGGAAGCTTAAAGTTTGCAAATTAATATAATGATAATTCATATGACACAAAACTAAACTAAAAAAACATAATATTATTGATATGGTTTGGCCAATCGGCCTACATATTAAAAATAATATGGAAAAACTTAAAATCTATTTGGTGAAATCTCCCTTTAAACAAAGATTCTTTAAAGACTACATTGTGGATGCTATTGTGTTATGGTATGAGAATGGGGGCTTTATATTTATAGAGTTCCAAAACCTTTCCTCTTAAAAAGAGGTTAGCCAAATATGAAAAAATTTTATATTTTTCTTTCAGGAAAAGTAAAAGTAATTATGATTACTTTTATTTTCCTTTCAAGAAAAAGTAAAACTTAATTTTGGTAAGAAAATCAGGGCAAAAACCCTAACAAATCTCCCCTTTTTGGCTTGATTTTCTTCACGTGATCCGCCTTCTTCACTCGATCTTCATATATCACTGTTGTTTACCATGATTAAAAATTGATATGGATTAAAATTGGAGCCCTATGCATTAAAAATAAAAGCACGGGTTGATATTATTGGTGCCCTGTGTTATAAGTAAACAGGGTTGAAAGTAGGTATGTTCATGGGTCGGTTTGGGTCGGTTATTGATCAAAATCATAACCAAACCAACTTAGTAAGTTTTTAACTTACAAAAACCACACCAAACCAAATTAAAAAATAACCATTGGTTTGGTTCTTGTCGGTTTAGTTCGGTGTGGTTCGATTTTTTTGGTTTATAACTTTAGCTAATGATAAAAGTTGAAGATTTTAAAAAATAAATTCAATCTAACATATGAAATGTCAACCGAGTATTGTATCTCAACCTTGAAACTAAGATGTCAACTGAGTATTATACTTCGGCAAAGCCATGAACAACACCATATCAACGCTTCTAAAAAAATATTTAAAAACTACATTTAACAAAATGATATAATAAACCCCGCAAAAGATGAACACATAACTTCTTGCTCGACAAGGTTCAAAAAGAAAGTTAAAATTAGTGATTATCTATAATATAATGAATCTTAGCTGTAAATTTCAATATACAACAAGATATTATTTTCAAATTAGTATCATCTGTCATTCAAAGTGCAAAATTCATTTAGAATCTCATAAGGTACTGTCAACTGGATAAAAATATATGACTGAATATATTACGACTAAAGTTAAATCATGATTAAAATATAAAATGTAACAAATATTTATATTGTATTTATGAATAATATATAAATAATTACAATATATATATATATATATATATATATATCGATTCGGTTTGGTTATTTTGTCGGTTATTTTAGAGTAAAACCAAACCAAACCAAATTAGTATTGGTTTTTTAAAATTCAAAACCAAACCAAACCAATCCTAACCAAATATAGGATTTTTTAATCGGTTTGGTTTGGATCACGGTTCGATTTGGTTTTTAACCAAACAGTGAACACCCCTAATTAGGGGTGTTCATGGGTCAGTTTGGGTTGGTTATTGGTCAAAATCATAACCAAACCAACTTAGTCAGTTTTTAAATTTCTAAAACCAAATCAAACCAACACAAAAAAATAACAATCGGTTTGGTTCTTATCGGTTTAGTTCGGTTTGATTTTTCGGTTTATAACTTTAGTTAATGATAAAAGTTGAACTTTTTCTTAAAAAAATCCAATCCAACATATGAGATGTCAATCGAGTGTTGTTCCTCAACCTTGAAACTAAGATGTCAATTTAGGGTTATACTTAGGCAAAGTCATGAACAACACTATATGAGCGCTTCTACAAAAGTATTTAGAAACTACATATAAGAGAATGATATGATAAATCCCCCAAAAGGTAAACACAAATTTTTTGGTCAATAGGGACCAAAAAGAAAGTTCAAAACTAGTGATTATCGATAGTCTAAGAAAATTCACCTATAAAATCCCACAGACAACAAGATAATTTTCATAATTAGTATCATTTGCCATTCAAAGTACAAAAATCATATAGAATCTCATAACGTACCATCAACTAGATGGAGAAATATGACTAAAAGTGCTATGACTAAAGTTAAATTCATGATTATAATTTAAAATATAAAAGATATTTATATTTTATTTATGAATAATATATAAATAAATATATATGCATATGTATGTGTGTATACATATATATATGTATATATATATATATATATATATATATATAATTATTATCAGTTCGATTTGATTATTTTGTCGGTTATTTTAGAGTAAAACCAAAACCAAACCACATAAGTATCGGTTTTAAAAATTTAAAACCAAACCAAACCAAACCTAATCAAATGTCGATTTTTTTAATTGGTTTGGTTTGGTTCGCTATTCGGTTTGGTTTTTAATCGAACCATGAACACCCCTTGTTGAAAGTGGAGCCTTGTTCATTGAAAGTAAGCACAGGTTAAGAGTGGTGCTCATGCATTAAAAGTAAATGCATGAATTGAAAGGAGCCCAAGCTTTAAAGCAAATATGGGTTGAAAATTGGAGCTCATAAACATGGGTTGAAAATTGATTTTGATTTTAAAGATGGATTAGCAGCAGGATCGTTGAAAATTTGTTTGAAACTTTTTTCTCCACGTGTATCTATTTTGGACATATATCTTCATTATCATCAAATTGATTGCAAATTGATTTTGAAACCGCTTTTAACGACATTGTGGATGCTATTGTGTTATGGTATGAGAAGATGGCCTTCTATTTATAGAGTTTCAAAACCTTTCCTTTTAAAAAGACGTTAGCCAAATATGAAAAAGTTTTATATTTTCCTTTCAGGAAAAGTAAAAGTAATTATGGTTACTTTTATTTTCCTTCCAAGAAAAAGTAAAACTTAATTTTGGTAAGAAAAGTAGGGCAAAAAACCTAACACTGTCTTCTCCTTGTTCAGAAGGAAATAAAGTCTAGGATCCACTTTTGAAGTTTCATGCCATGATTTAACAGCATTCTCTATTGTTTCAACATGGAATGAGAAAAATTCTTTCCAGCCATCTTCAGCTCCATACTTTTCAGACTGCAAAAGGAGAATCAAGCCTAGTACATCTCATGCGGAAACTTCCTATAAAGACATTTTTTAAAAATTAGATTTAGGACTATATCACACAACCGATGATGCAACAAGTATCTTGTAAATAATACAAAACATTGGTGTCTTTTGGATTAGCAAAAACAATTATTGAAAAACCTTGTCCTCTTTTCCTTAATTCCTTGAAGAATTTATACTAGACTGTGAATTGATTTCTAACTCTTATTTTTATTTGTATCTTGTGTAGTATCCATAATCACCATCTTGGCACCAAATTGAGAATTTATTCTTACAAAGATGACCTTTCAAATTAGTGTCTTTATCTATGTTGTTCAGACCCTTTAAAAATATCGATGGTTGTGTATCGAATCCTCTAAAAATAGTGTATTTTTGAAGGATTTGACACCGATGCGGCAATAGTTTTGGAGAGTCTGAGCAACTTAGGTTTTGATAATGTAACTTGAACTTCCCTCATGTGAACCAGAACTGATAATATTTCATGCAGAAAAAAATGAACTGCATATTATACAACTACAAAATTAGAAAGTATTATACAACTACCTAAAATTAAAGACACCAAAACCTTAAGTTCTGTTACTATGATACAACTCTACAAAATTTACAAGGTGTCATCTTATGCTTTACTGGTAAAGTACAAATCTTGGACATTAGCAGCATAGAGCCAATTCAAAATGCATCAAAAAACTAAATTAACTTTCTCTAACCTACCACTAAGTACTACAAAAGATATCTATGCTGGCGCGATTTCAGCTTCAGCTGGAGTAATGCCATTTTACTTGTTTTGAAACTCCGAACAAAAAAAGATACACGATCAGTAACATCAAGGAAACGAGAAGTAAAGGCATCGTCCATTGCTTCATCCTTGTAACTGGAATTATGTTAATCAACCGTCTACTGATGTCCCGAGCATCACTAGCTTCATGTGGTTCAGATCTTTCTACTCGACAAGGTGCTTTCTCCGTTTGTAGTTTTAGTCTTCTATTTGTTGTTTTTCAAATTCAGCAATGTCAGTTATGTGCCATGTGTTTAATAGAATTTCTAATTATGGTTTAAAAAAATTATGTTAGTTATAAGGGTATATTTGACCCAAAAAGATGGATGGAAGGGTATTTTTGGCCCGATATGTAACGAAGGGTATTATTGAATCAATTCCAATACTTAAAGGGTATTTCTGACCCTTTTCCGATACTATAGAAAGTGTTACATTTGACTTTGAAAAGTCACCAACAACAGATACATTAAAGAATAAAGAATGAAACGTCACCTAAAGATAGATTATAGGACAAAAAAATTTAATTAGAAATATTTGCTTCCACGTCATTTAATAAAGTGTATAATATTTTAACTTAAAATTATGATCAGATGATTTGAAGAGTTTGAAGAATCGAAAGAAGAGTAATCAAATCTCGTATTTATAATTATATCTTTGGAAGAATTTTAAATCATCTTTCATACTTTATCTTAAATTTATTGGTATAGTTTGAGTAGAAATTTTATGAAGTAGGGATAGGATGTGGGGTTAAAGCGAGATGATGGATGTACATTTTGGTTTGGCGGAGGGGGGGTAATGGTAGGAACAAAGTTTTATATTTTTTTTTTTTGTAATGAGCAATATAATAAATTGTATGTACATAGTTTTTAATTGAGAATGGTAAATTTTTAATTTGGAATAAAAAAATTTGAATTAGAGAAATCAGTTACTTAGTGCAGTTAGTTGTTGATTTTGAATTGATAGACAAAAAGAGTTAAAATTAGAAATGAAAGAAAAAATATAGTCACGTATCTTAATTAGTTAAAAATATAAAGGTAAAAGTCCCAACTACAAAATAATAATTATTTTTAAAAATGAACAACAAAATATGGTTATATAAGAATAGTAATTTCATTCTTTTTATATAACATCTAAAATGATTGTGACTATGATTAGTAATTTCACTATTAACAATTACTTTTAGTATTCTATAATCAATTTAAAATATGTTAATATGATACAATTAAAATTATTAAATAGTTTATTAGTTCAAATGAATAAATTAGTATTTTTTTTATTGATACTCTTTCGCTCAAGTACTTATACTAATTGATTTAAAACATTGAGTAAATACATAATTACTCCCCTGATCTTGTCCGAGATTTGCAAAAAGACACCTAAACTTTAACTTTGACCTATTACCCCACGATCCTTCTTTATTTCATTGCAAAAACACTATTTTGACCCCTTGCGTGTACACACGCTCCACAAGCGTGTGAAAGGGCTCAAATTTGACTTTTTTGACCAATTACAAGCTGTCACATGTAAAATAATTTAATATATAATTTATATTTTAAAATAATTAATATTTATTTATTTTTAAAAATTATTTCATACCCCCCACCCCCACCCCTCCCCCGTTACCCCCCCTCCATCCACCATTGTCTTCTTCCCCAACTTTTTCTTCATTACCATCACTCAACAACATCAATTACAACACACAACATCAATTACAACAACAACAACATCAATTACGCCTACAACAACAACATCATCACCACCATAACCCCACCCTTTCTTCTTCAACACAATGCCACCATTAAAGCTCCTCCATTGAAGTTTTTTTTTTTAAAACCATATCATTAAAGCTCCATTTTGCAATTAAATCATATCATTTAACTACCCACCATTTCTTCTTCAACACAATATCTTCTTCAACACCATTAAAACTCTTCAACACAATGTCACCATTAAAGCTCTTTCATTGAAGCTTTTGTTTTTTAAAGCTCCATTAAAGCTCGTCCATTAAAACTCATCTAACTATCTTTAAAACTCAATTCAATCATTTTACTATCCTTAAATTCAATTCAATCATAAAACTAATTTTTGAATTGATTTGAACAAAAAAAAAAACTGAACAGGAAGAGTGTTGGACGCGAGGCGACGAAGGGGAGGGGTAGGTGTAGGACGCGGGGGGGAGAGGGAGGTGCTGGACGCGAGGGGTAGGGAGGGGAGGTGCTGGATGGGGGGAGGTGGAGGTGTTGGATTGGGGGTGGGGGGGAAGAAGGGGTGGGGTGTTAAATTAAATAAAAAGGAAAATTGTATGAAAAAAATAAAAATATATGAAATTAAACGTATTTGACACGTGGCAACACCTGATTGACGCATGTATTTTACTCTCCTTGTTGTGACTGAGATTCAGCGAAAAGTGATGTGTTTGCAACGAAATAAAAAAGAATCGTGGGGTAATAGATCAAAGTTAAAGTTTAGATGTCTTTTTGCAAAACTCGGACAAGATAGGGGTAATTATGTTTTACTCTTAAAACATAAAACTTAACTTCATCAGATACATAGCATCTTCGGCATAGTCCTTTCACTATTTGTATTTGATCACGTGTGATTAAGAAATTCCTCAAGTACTTTAACTAATCAATTTGTATATGATAATTATTAGACTAAAGTACTAATTAAAAGACAATTACTTGATATGAAAGGTTTTATATTAATTAATGTTAAGTTGTTACCACTACAAGAAAATTGCTTTTTTACCTAGAGATTTTCACAGGGATAATCTGATAAAATCCCCCCAAGTAATTTTAATATCTGCGGATTTTCTTACCAATTAGAATCCAAAGGAAATACCTTCGTAGGTAATTATTACCTGCGAATTTATAAAATCTCTAAGTAATTTAGATGCGAAAATAAATCCGCATGTATGTTATTTGTGAATTTATTTGCGAATAACTATCAAAATTTTACATGAATTATTTGATAAAATTTTATAAAAAAGATTTTACCAGAGGATTTCCACAAAAAAAAAATCACAAATTATTCCCACGAAGATTCCCAAGTAAATCCCTAAATAATTTAGCTGCAGAAATAAATTCGCAGGTACGTTATTTGCGGATTTATTTGCAATTAACTATCAACATTTTGCATGAATTATTTGGTAAAATTTCGTAAAAAAGGAGTTTTAATTGCGGATTTCCACAAAAAAAATCACAAATTATTCCCCACGAAGATTGTCAAGTAAACCCCTAAGTAATTTAGTTGCAAAAATAAATTCGCAAGTACGTTATTTGCAAATTTATTTGCGATTAACTAGCAAAATTTTGAATGAATTATTTGATAAATTTTCATAAAAAAAAAAAAAAAAAAGCTCACCTATGATTTTTCACGATAATTTTCAAGTAGTGATTCACACGTAAATTACTAGAAATGTTTCACAATTAATCAAAAATCTATTCAAAACCTTCAATAATTCTCAAAAACATCATTCAATACAAGTTTAATGTAAACCATTACAGCTAACAAAAGAACATAATTCAAAACATCCACATCAATAATGTATGATTCTTCAATTGTCCAAAACAAAATATTTCAAACTTGAATCCTCAACAAAACTATCAATCATCAGGATCAGAATCACTTTGATCCACGTTATCAGAATTAGAATCACTTTCATTCACGCCGTCAAAGTCATCATCACTTTCATCCTCATAAGCTTGGTTGTCTTCTTGAGATAAGCATTCATCATTTGAACACGATTTCTTGTAAACATATTTTAACAGCAAGTCCAATTCCTTTTTCATCCTCCTTCCACAATTAATGCACTTAAAGCAGCTAATATTTCTTGTTCCTATCTTTCAAACTCATTCTGCATAAAAATATGTTAAGTCAGGACATAAAAAGTGCTAAAAATACATTAATCGCATAAATTACATGACATTATAATATCAAATAAAATCATAACAATCAACAAATATAAACATGTATATATTAGCATATAAAGCATGATAAACTCAAAGTTAAATTTTCAGATTATTGTGACTATTGTTATGACTTGTTAAATTAAGATAAGAGACTATACTTAACCATTTTCAAGTCATAAGTTCATAATTTCAAGTAACTACACTTAACCATTTTCAAGTCACAAGTTCGCAATTTCAAGTCACTACACTTAATAATTTTCAAATAAATTATTCACATTTCAAGTCACTAAACTCAAACCATTTTCAAATAGCTAATTGACATTTCAAGACACTATACTAAACCATTTTCAAGTAACTACACTAAACCATTTTCAAGTCACTAGTACACATTTCAAGTCACTACACTTGACCATTATCAAGTCACTGCACTTAACCATTTTCAAGTCACTAGTACACATTTCAAATCACTACACTTAATCATTTTAAAGTCACTAGTACACATTTCAAATCACTACACTTAATCATTTTAAAGTCACTAGTATACATTTCAAGACACAACATTTAATTATTTTCAAGTCACAAGTTCATAATTTCAAGTAACTTAGTTGACATTTCAAGTGACTACACTTAACCATTTTCTAGTCACGAATACACATTTCAAGTCACTACGCTTAACCATTTTATAGTCACAAGTATACATTTCAAGTAACTACACTTAATTATTTTCAAGTCACAAGTTCACAATTTCTAATGACTACACTTAACCATTTAAAAGTCACTAGTATACTTTTTAAGTCACTACACTTAACCATTTTAAAGTCACAAGTAGACATTTCAAGTAACTACACTTGACATTTTCAAGTCACAAGTTCACAATTTCAAATGACTACATTTACAAATAACTACTACACACTTCAAGTCACTAAACCATTTTCAAATAACTAATTCACATTGCAAGTCACTACACTTACAACATTTTTAAGTCACTAATACACATTTCAAATCACGACACTTAACTATTTTCAATTAACTAATTCACATTTCAAGTCACTAGACTCAAACCATTTTCAAATAGCTAATTGACATTTTAAGTCCCTATACTTAACCATTTTTAAAACACTACACTTAACTATTTTCAAAACTGACTAAACCTAACCATTTTCAAGTCACGAATTCACACTTCAAGTGCTAACACTAAACCAATTTCAAGTCATGAATTCACATTTTCAAGTGATTACACTTTACTAATTTTAAAACACAAGTTCACCTTTCAAGTAACTACACTAAACCATTTTCAAGTCGCTAATTTATTTCTCAAGTAGGTATTTAATACTCATCTTATTCACATATCTCAAGTTGTTAAGACCATTACCACAATCACTTGAAAACAATCATAACAGTTTAAGCGAAATAATTTAAAGAAGACTATTGATCAAAATTACACAATATTCTTGAACAGCTAAAGAATGTTAAGTTTAAAAGTTACAAATCCTTCAAGTATTTAGACTCAAAAGTTTATGAAGTAAAACAGTACAAATGTTTTACGATTAATTAGACCAAGTGAAATGAAAACTAGTCGTCTTAGCTACCTGTTCAGGCTCCTGTTGAAAACTCATTGCACTTTCGTTTGATGTGTTCCAATTGTACTTGAACGGATCCATAGCAGTTTACATTTTACTCGTCCGGAGAAGTAGCAAGGCTGTTTCCAATAGACCCCCGGCTTAAGACAAAGAATAGTATTCCACAAATAAATAAGCAGTTAAAAACCCATATATAGAGTAAGAAGGTTTGTCTCATCAATTTATAGTAGTTGCACTCACTTGACATATATACGTATGTTGCTAACATTAATAGTTGGTCAATACATAGCATCTAGGCATATATGGAAGTGATATAAATGTAGATCTAAAGAAACAGACCTGTTGTTACACACAGTTCCAATGAACCTTCACTATTAATCTGTCTACTAGGTCATTTTTATAGCAAATGCCTCAATGGGTTCAAGGATCGGCTATACATCGTGAACATAGAAACCGATCTAAATAGAGCCAACACATATAACTGAGCCCAACAGTTACAGAATTAGGCATAGCTGATCGAATGAAATGTCTCATGAACACAGTTACGGAGATTCCAACTACCTAGTAAAATGAAGAACAACAGCTTAGCCACTAGCTTCGAGTTCCTTAAATTTACCAGCCCTTTGGGAATTATTTCAACACCTAAAACCCAGCTCTTTGGGAATTATATCATCACCTAAAAACCAGCTTCTTGGGAATTATATCAACACCTAAAAACCAGTCCTTTGGGAATTATATCAACATCTAAAAACCAGCCCTTCGGAAATTATATCAACACCTAAAAAACAACTCTTTGGGAATTATATCAACACCTAAAGTCAAGTCGATAAACTTCTGTTCTGATCAGCAACTAACAACAATACCCTACTTCAACAAAACAATACAATAATCTGGGTACAAAAAACAACATATAGTAATACTAGGACTACTAATATGAATGGATAGCAAAACAACACACGACTACCTATTAACCTTCTATCCTAGTCCATTTTGATCAGCAATTCAAGTATACAAAATTTAACCCAAATGAACTAAACAAACACAACATATTAAAGAAGATCGAAGTTCTGTATATACATACCTAATTCGATTCCCTGTCCCGTTGTCCACGAGACCCTGATCCTCCTCCCTGGCTAGAGGATGAAGCTGATCCAAACATCCCAAATAGCCACGGCAGCGACACGGTAGCAAACCTCCTTCCAGAACCAGAACCCGAAGTACCACCACTCGCGTTCCCATCATTCTCCCTCTCCCTATTCTCGTACTCAGGATCATCAATTGGCAACTCAAACCGACAAACCAGACACGAGTTATGCAATGAAAATATTACTCAACATGGAGGCAACTGGTTTGGGCAAGCGGGTCAGATTGGGGATCGGGTCGAGGTCAATGAAAATCAACGAATTGTACCCCAAACCAATGAAAATCATCCAGATATTGCACGAAACCGTACAAATCAACCCGAAAAACTCGGGATTCAAACATTGAAAGGGACAACGCACCAATTTTCGGAAGTTTCTAGGCTTTTTTCGCATGGATTCGTGTGGTAGAGGCGCCTGATGCACGCGAGTAACAGATTGAGGTCGGGTCGGACGTGGGTTGATGGATTTTCGCCGGATTTGGTCGTGTTTTTGCGTCTGTGTTCTGCTGTTGTGCGTATTGTTTGCTGAAAGCTTGGATCGGGTTTTGTTGTTGTTGTTTGTGCGTATGTTGTTGTACGCTAAAGGGGAAAAGGGTAGACGAAACGAGCCGTGTCGGTTAATTTGTTTGGGCTGCTGGTGGTCCTAATTGGAGTGGGTTGCGGATATGGGTTAAATAAAAAGGCAAATTAGTTTAGGCTATTTATTAAATAGTCTAATTTTGGGGTTTTGGTCAAAAGAGATTAAATATTAATCCAGTTGAAAATCTATTGACCAATTGATGGTCAAATCGATTTCAATTAAGGTCAAATTTAATAAATTGATCAAATTTAATTAAAATTTGAAAAAAATTAATCACTACTTTAATCCCGAGTTTCTTGATTTAATAAAAACAAATAAATATTTTCCAAATAAATTACTTTCGAGGATAAATTACATTTAAATAAAGATTTTAATCATTTAAATTTATTTCAAGACAAACCTTGATTAAAATTTGATATTTTATAAAAAATAGATATTTAAGTAACAAAATTATATATTTTCGTATAATTGAATACGATAATATATAATCGCTACTTAAAATGAAAAGTTGTACCCTTTACTTCTTTGGAGGTAGCGGTATGGACTGCGTACATTTTACCCTCCCCAGACCCCACTTTGTGGGAATACACTGGGTTTGTTGTTATTGTACTTAAAATGAAAAGCTTGCCCAGATAAATACTTTTGAAAAGTTTCTTTTTTCGATAAAATAAATATTGTAATTTTATTAAAAATCGAAGAAACTTGAGATTAATCTTAGTTATGGAGGGCAAAAATTAGGTGTCAACACTTAGTATATTTTTAAAATCATGAATGTGATACGTCAATATCTGTTTGATACAAGAATAATGTATAAAAAGTATTAATATTTAAAATTAATAATTTTTACAAAACAGGAGCCTAAAAGGAATATCGGGTAATTAAAATTGGATGTCAACATATACTCCAAATAATTTTTGGTTAATTAATTTTTGAATATAGTAATATATATATATATATATATATATATATATATATGTATATATCATAATACAACGTATTAATTTGATGAACTATCGGTTGATTAGCTTCATTATTATACATTCAATAGTGTATTATTACCTCGATCATATGATATTAACATATTATTCAAAATATTTGAATATATAGATTCAGTTAGCTAGCTTTTGACTACTCTGTACATCATTACATGAGAGATATGTATATATACATATATACATTTGATTGACAATCAACTTTGAAATATGTACTATATACATCACATACATGAGTATATTACCTCATAATACGTCGTATTTGATTTAAAAATTAATCAAATTGAATTCAAAAATCAATTAAAATTGACATCAATTAGATATAAGGTTCGCTAGACTTTAAATAAAATTGAGAAGATAATTGAATCGACCTAGGCTGCTACTTAAATATAATAATAAAAAATAAATATTGATCAACGGTTAAGATCTAAATATTAAGAATATGGTTTAAAACAATTGAATGGAATTTGAAATTGAGTTCAATTGGACACAATTTGGGCTAGGATTGTAATAAATTGGATAAAATTATTACAAATTGGCAAAATCAGGCTAGAAAATAAACAAATTCAAAAAAAATAAATCGACTAAGGTTGCGAATTAATATAATAAAAATAATAGTAGAATAAATAATATAATTATTCTCATATTAGTTATGAATAAATTGTGTAAATAAAAATATGACACATAATATATTACTTTAAAATCAACGATAATAATAATTATGAATACAAAATTATAAATCAAAGAAACTAACCTCTGATTTCGAATATCTCTCTAACAATTGAAGCTTTGATTTCGGGTCTTCTCCTTGTCTTCTTAGAGAAAATTTAATTTTGGTTTTGATTTTTTGGATCGATTTTGATTTTTAATTTTAGAAATTCGGTTAAAATGGTTGGGTTCTTTATTTTTCAAAAAAATTGGTCAAACCAAAAAACCAATTATATAAATAATATATATATATATTACTATATATAAATTTTATGTATAATATATTATTTATACTGAATATAATATAAATATATATATATATATATATATTATATATTCAGTATAAATAATGTATTTCCATTATTTCATTCATGTTGAGTTATTTATATTTGAAAATGAAAAATAGGCTTGAAAAAAAATTATTTTTTTTTTTAAAAATCATCAATTTTAAATGCCGACAAAGAAAGACTCACTACTTTAATCTTCAAAATCAAAATAAAATTCAAAATAATTAAACCATATTTATAGAAATCGAATTTATTTTGGTTTGATTACGGTTGTCATTTTCGTCAATCCGAAGATCGAAAAATCAAATTGATATTAAATAAACAAATCGAACAAATAGAATGTCCACCCCTAATCTCATCATATATATTATTCTGAATGTACATTATATTGATATATTATATTGTCGTGTATAGTATGATGTCTTACAATTATATTTAACTTAACCAATAGAAAAATACGCCCTATTTGAGCCCTGAGTCGTTCTTTGCCCTATCTTAGGACAATAAAATTTTACCTCTCTAATTTTTTGGTGATAACATAACGAGTCAAGCTAAGGTTTATTTGGCTCGAATACATCTGTGATACCATCTATGTCAACAAACTAATTTTAATAGAGTTAATACATAAAAATGACCCTAAACTTGACACCAAATTATAACTTTGACCTTAAACTTCGACAGTGCACAAATATGATCTTTAACTATTCAAAACTGCATAAATATGACCACCAATCCTACGTGGCAAAACGCTTGTTCAACACGCAAGACTGAGCGCGTTTAGCTTAAAATCTAAGGGCATAATACATAAATATAACCTTAAACTTTGACAGTGTACAAATATGACCTTTAACTATTCAAAACTGCACAAATATGACCTTTAAATGACTTTTCACTATTATTTTTTAATTATTTTTGGCTCAAAGATGAAACTGACATCTAATTTCTTTTGTCGTTGTGGAAAAAGAGCAATATTAAAGATTTATTAATTAGGTGGGTCAGCCTCGTACGAAAAAATCGTGCGAGTATGTATATATATTATAAAGCAGAGGACGAATTTAAGTTATATAATACATCTAAATATAATTTATTAAATATTAAATTAAAGATGAAACTATATTAATAATAAAAAAATTATAGTTTTAATAAAATGTTATTAAATTAACGTTATTAAGGATAGTAGTAGTAGTATATTAAATTAATGTTATTACAATGTTATTAAATTAATGTTATTAAAACATTATTAAATTAACGCAGGGATGGACCTACATGGTTGCCATGGGGTTCACCCGAACCCCCTCAGTAAAAAAATTACGTTATATATATAAGGTAGAAAATCTATATTTATGTACGTATATTAATGTTGAACCACATGAAACAAGATACTTAGATAGCCCAGTACTCTTATATGTAAAGGCAAAAGTACTCTTATATTACAAGAAAAACTACATGACTTAGCAAACATAAGTTTTTAATTATTTAATTTAACCTAAGTTTTGATTAATTACAATCCATAGGCTCTCTTGCTAATTAAATACACTCCATAACCTCTCTCTTTTATTTCTCCCTTAACTTACTCTTTTTCTCTCTCTTTTTTTTTCTTTTCCTTTTATTTTCTTTTTTTCCTTTTCCTTTTTTCTTTTTTTCATTCTCATTCTTTCTTTTCCATTTTTTGTTTTTTCCTTATTTTTTTTCATTTTGTTAATTTTTTTTTGTCATTTTTCCCTTTTTTGTATTTTATTTTTCATTTTGCTTTGTTCGTTTATTCGTTTTTGTCATCTTTTTTATATTTTTTTATTGTTGTATTTTATATTTATTTGTGTCATACTATATACTTCAAATAAATTTATTATTTGTATTTGAATAGTTTAAATATAAATATTTATAACATATTATTTGTATCTGTACACAAACAAGCGTATGAATTTATTGTATTTGTTTGAGTCTAAAATATACAAATATGCACGCACATTTATACAAATCTATCGTTAGTATTTATATGTCAAATTTACCACTTGTATTTGTATATAAACAAGTACCATTTGTATTTGTATAGTTCAAATTGTATAAACACGTATCATATTTGATACAATTATATCAATAAAAATATAAATATAAATGATAGCATGAACTATAAAATAAAAATACAAATACAATTATATCAATAAATATAAAAATATAAATAATAGCGTGAACTATAAATTAAAAATACTCATACAAGTGCAAATTATAAAATACAAACACAATTGTGTCAATGAATATAAAAATATAAATGATGGTACACATAAAAATACAATAAGTGATTGTGCTATTTTTTGTGCTCGACGTAGTAATATTTTTCAAAATTACAAAAAAATTAGAAAAGAAAAAAGAAGAAAGAAAAAAAACAAAAAAAATAAAAGAATAAAGAGGAATAGAAGCTATAGATAGAAGAGAAAGAAAAAAAGTGAAAGAAAAAAAATAAAAATAGAAAAAAAATCATATTAGAAAAAAAAAAAGAGGAGGGGGGGGGGGGCGGGAGAAAAAGAAAAAATATAAAAACAAAAATGAGAAAGAAAAATTTAAAAAGGAAAAAAAGAAGAAAATAGATAAATAGAAATTAAAGATAGAAGAGAGAAAAAAAGAGAAAAGAAAGAAACGAAAAAGGAAAAAAGAAAGTAAAAATAGAAAAAAAAAGTTATGAAAATAAAAATTAAAAAAATTAAAAATATTTTCTATTTTTTAAAAATATTTTTGAAAAAAAAAAATCTTCATTCCAAACACACCCTTAATAAGTATACTTTAGACATTGCTACATCTTCATTCTTCACACATGTCATACTTTAATTTTTTTAAAAAAGAAGTTCAATATTTTTTTAAAAAAGTTATGAAAATAAAAATTGAAAAATTGGAAAATATTTTCTATTTTTTTTTAAAAAAATATTTTGAATTTTTTGTTTCTTCATTCCAAACATGCCCTTAATAAGTATACTTTAGACATTGCTACATCTTCACACATGTCATACTTTAAGGAGATTATAATTGGTGGATACCCATGGGTTATCCATATTTGAGAATGGATAATATGGATTGACCCATATTTGACCCACTATTAAATGGGTTGGATATCCAACTCATTTAACATGGATAAAACGGACGGATAACCATATAATTTATCCATTTTGCCACCTCTAGTTGTAATTTACAGGTGGTAGATGAATGTCGGTCGGCTATGAGAAATTTTTTGTGTAAAAGTTGATATCTCAATTATGTACTGTTTGATTGTAGTTTATGATAAATTACTATTTGTTATTTTTATTATTATTTATTTTTTCTTCTATTTTTCATGCTTTTTTAATCTTTTGCTTTTTTCTTCTACATTTCGTTGCTTCTGTTTTTACCATCTATTTATTTTTTATTATGTTCGTTATTATTTGCTTTTTTATATGAAGTTACTTCTATTGCTATTCATGTAGTGATAGCATCTATTCGCTAAAAATGGTAATAATTCGACAATACTATCAATTATTATATAATATATTTATAACATTGAATCTAGATTTTCATATATATGGTAAAAAAAATTCTTAAATTAAAAGTACAAAAATATATATGATAAAAATTAACTTTTATTTTAAAATTTGTCTAGGTTTAATTTGTTCATACCCAAAATATTAGTGGTCTGTCCTAATAGATAATTCTCTTCAACACATCTTACTCTAGATCAATCCTACAATTATGTGTTGAGAATTGAAAAGCTCAAAGTGCAATCAGATATTCCAATCAAGTGTATTAAAGCCGGTGCAACATCATATAAAATATTCTATTATTTTTTAACACCAAACATGTATTCAAATCTTTTATTTACTTATTTATTTTGTTTTAAAGTTTAATTTTGGAAGAGAGTCTATGACCACATGACGTGATTAAAAAATTTTCTATATTGACATAGTTCTTATCACATATATAAGTTATTGTTTGAGTTTTGTACATATAAAACATAGCATTTTTTTTTTAAAAAATTAGAATATATATCGCTTCTTATTTCTTTTTTGATAGTTTACAATTTTCTTTTAGTGAAGGAGCAACTTGTGCTAACATAATATTTAATTTATAATTTTTACATAATTTACTTTTCAATCAATTTTCAATAAATAATGCTTGACGTGATATACATGTGCAACACACGTACACTTAACTAGTAATAACAAATCTATTTGGCCATGATAATTTTTTCTTTTTTTTCAAAAAAATATTTTATTTTAGTAAAAATTGTAGTGTTTGTCCATAAGAATTTCAAATACAATTTGAAATTGTATTTGAAAAAGTGAAAACAAGTTAAATTTGTTTTCACTTTTTTTACTTCTACTTCTATCACAAAAAGTCAAAAACAACTCTAATTTATATTCATAGTCAAACACAACTCCAGACTCCAACTTAAATTCCAACTCCAATTTTTTTTTGGTTTTCATGGCAAAACACCTATTAAATATATTGGTTCAAACCTTGGAAATAGCATTTGGCAAAAATGCAAGATAAGGTGTGTGTGTGTGTGCGTGTGTATTTATTATACACATAACTGATATACAACTTATTTTCGGATTGCTTTTTCTCTTAAATCGGGGGTCTGTCGAAAACATCTTCTCTACCTCACTTCTAAGGCAGAGATACGGTCTGTGTATAATCTACATTTTTTAGAGTTCACTTTGTGAAACTACACTGAAATATGTTGTTGTCATATATAACTAATGAAATGTATATAAATTGGATAACTAATATATTTTGTGCATACAAACTGTATAGTTTTTTTCTCTCATCATCTCACTCTATCTTTATTTTTTTTAGGTTTTGTGAATGGAGGAGGATAAGGTTGGGACTCTTAAATTTTGATAATTTAGATTTTAGAGGATGTGGGTAGAGCGGTTCAATGGTGATAGCTGGTGAAAAATATAATTGACTATCGATGACACCAAACTCTGTACAAGAAGTGTAGCATATATTATTCAAAAATTACATAAAAAGCATTATAAATTACAATAGTGAACAACTTAAAATATCTAAAAATAATTTAATCTGTTATATATTTCAAAAAAATACGTAAAAAAATACTATAAATCACAATAATTAACAACTTAAAAAACTAAGAGATATAAAATATTTGGTTGACTCTCGAAATTATATTGGTGTCACTTAAATTGGAATGGAAGAAAAGTATTATAAATCACAATAATTAAAAACTTAAATTATTTTTAAAATATAATTGTCTATCAATGTCACAAAAGTTTGGACAAGAAAAGTAACGTATATTATTTGAAAATTACATAAAACATCTACATAAGTATGTTTTATTGTGTTCTCAAAGTCAAATAACTTAAATTAATATGACATACCGTAACTTATAATTTTTTTTTTATAATTTTTGAAACACTTAAAATTTAAATTTAAAATATGAATTTAATTTAACTTTAAAGAATAAGTTGACAAATAAAAAAGAAGGAGAAATGGAAGTAAAGAAAGTTTATATCGGTTTAGTAGGAGAATACAATGCAATTTTTGAATTACATTAATTGCAACGCACATGTGATGTAATATGCAACGATCAGATAATCCTTTATCTTTTTCAATAATTATTTTATATTTTATACAACAGGCGTCAAGTCTTATGTATCAATTTTAATCTCACACTAGTTACAAAAGATATATGTGCAATTGTATTTGACATTTTTTCTAATTGTTTTTCTTAAAAAGAACTTCAGGTTGTATCAGCCCTAAAGTATGTCTATACAATACATGACAAAAAAAGCATTTTATTGTTTATCTCAAGAAAAAAAATATATTCTTGTCACGCATTTCAATTGAATGAGATACCATGTGCACATGCTTGTATAGTCCTGGATAGGAACAATTTTACAAAGGGGCCATGTTGCTCTGATTTGTACAAGTCAAAAATAGTATTAAGAACATATTATGTTTTAATTTATTTTTTAACAAATAAAGATGATTGGGTAATTTCAGACAACATACTTATTGAGTTAGTACTGCCTCCAAAATACAAGCTACCTCCTGACAGACCTCCAAAGAAAGATCGTGAAAAATCAGGAAGGGATATGTTCAGAAAGAAAATCATCAATTCATGTAGTGCTTATGGATTTAAGGGTCATAATAGGCGTTCATGTAGGAAATATCATAAATGATACATTTCAAAATATTTGTTGTGATGTGATTAATTCTTCAATGACAATTATGTTCATATATTAAAATACGTTACAGTTACCTTTTCAGTATTTGCAACTTTGATTGAAAAAATATAAATAAAGTTATCTATATTTATTTAAGAGTACATTTATATAGTTGGGTACATGTACAATCACAAATACCTATAAATACAAATATAAAATACTGTGCAACTATAAAAAGTAAATTTTTCTTTATATATACAACTATATAAACCCGTCCTCAATTATTAATACATATCTAATTAAATTACATGTACAAATACATGTACAATTGTCAAAATATATTTGTTATTGATTTTTTGAAATATATATAAATACAAATATATAGTTGTTCAATTAAGTAATATATATTTAAGATTTGAACATAAAACTGTATAATCACCTAGTAATATATATGTAATTACATATACAACTATTGAAAACAAGATAAATATTCAACATAATACTAAAATGGAAAACATTCCATTCAATTTGATTGAGTACCAAACTTCAAAATACAAACTATCAAATTCAATTAACTTTTCATATGAAACATGAAATGTAATACCCCATAAAAGTCATGCATGGATTAGCCTTTAATAGAGTGCCCTTAGACTTAAAAACTAGAAAATTTTTCTAATTGTAATGAGGACTTAGAGTCATTTTAGCTGGCAATCTTCGGGATACAACTTTTCAACCTTTCCGACATCTATTTTTAGATTTTCAAGTTGCGTTGCGATCGGAAAATCTCATAATACATCTCGAATAAGTTTCAGAATTTTTCGGAACACATAAGGCTGCGTTTGGATTTCAAAACAGTAGCAAAACGCATAGCCTATTGCCCAGTTTTCAGCATTTTAGGGTCAACTTCAAACGATCATAAATTCTTGTATATAATAAACTGTGTGATATATAATATATCAAACGAAATATCTTTGAGTTCTCTTTCAAATGCAGTTGGTTTCATCTAATTTGAGTATATGAGTAAAAAGTTATAATCGATTTACTCCAGCCTATCAAACTGTCAACTGAGGGACAGATTTCACCTTAATTGTTCTTTAGGGGTATTTTGGTCATCCTCCACCCCTATATATACCACCAACACGGGATTTAAACCCTCAAACACCAAAATACACCTTCATTCATAAAAATTACTCAAGAACACTCCTTAGGGTTTCAAATAAAAACCCAAATAGTTCAAGATTCGACCGTAGGTTTTCGAAGATAATTACATATTTGGAATCACCAATCCGCAAGCTTCAAGAAACATCTATTATCTTTGAAAATAGAGGTACGTGGGGTTATCTCAAAAAAATCTCATGGGCTTTAAAATTCATGTTTTCAAAAATGGGAGTTTTGAAATTTAGAATATAATTATGTTTTAAATGTTTTAATGATATTGTTGTGGTCTTTTAGGCCTTTCCCCAAAATGATTTGATATATTATAGATGTATACGTATGTGTTTCATAATGATGATAAATAGAGAGCATGATTTACATGGAACCCCTCTCTTGATATGATTTTGTATTAAATCCTCAGATGATGTGAAATATTTGAAATCATCTTGAAATGCATGTCATGAAATATCTTTAAAAAGTCATGATTTGGATATGATTTTTGACTTTCAAGAGAGGGTTGTTTTGTTCATGTTGAAATATGTTGCATATGATGATTGAATGAAGAGAATGATATGATACTGATGACTTGCAAGTCAGGTATGACGATACCCTACAGAGTATGACATGTGATTGATTTGAACAAAGTTTGAATGCATTGATTTTCATGAGAAAGGTGGATGCTCGAAGAAGGCGTTTGAGTGAAAGGGCTCATAACTGGAAACCGTAGTTGCCGATGTGGGTCATATGATATTGTATCCTACATGGAAGGATAATAAAATAACTAGGACATCTCACATGGGGGGATTCCCTGCGGTGTACTCACATGGGGGGTATACTAGCTCCAAATCCTGGTGGCTACTTGAATTGAAGGCTTGGCCGCCGAGCACCAGAGGCGGATTCCACATAGCCATGGAATTAATATTGTAGGGTATTCCACCTAGCTCAATCGCATTACATTGGTATTAAAAACTATTACATTATGCTAATGTGTTTTTTTCAAATGATTTGATATGAAACTGCTTTATAATGGCTCTCACCTATATTGTGTTAAAATATTATATTTCTATTTTGATTTCTCTGCGTACCAGTACTTTTGTATTGAGCCCCTTCCCTCCCAAGTTCGGAGGCACAGTCTAGGGGTCCATATAACCAGTAGATTTCTTCCGACAGATCGCAGAATCAAGTGGTGAGGCTTTTATATTTTGGAAGGACTGATGTCTGCTATTTCATTTATCATTTAGTAGTTTTGGGTCTACTAGGGCCTTGTCCCAGTTTTCAGATAGTTATCATTTCAGTCATGTAGTAGAGATTTCGCAGACGATTTTAGAGATGTTGATTTGAGAGTGTGGGACATTATTTCCCTATTATTGTACGCATATGATTCTTGACCATGTTTTCATTATATTGTGTATCTTCCACATTTCTTTTATCATATGAATTATGTGCATGATTACCAGACAGATAGGGGTGTTTCAGGCCTTAGGGTTTGGAATACTCGTCATGGCCAGAGCCCCAGTTCGTATCGTGACAAACTTGGTATCAAAGCATGATTCATGATTCCAGGGTGTCTGTGTGAAATCACGTCGGGTAGAGTCTTATTTATGGGTGTGCAGCGTGCCACACTTATAAGCAGGAGGCTATAAGGCATTTAGGAATGTCTCTCTTTCTTCATGTTCTAATTCGTGCAACAGAGTCAGAATGTTCCTCCTACATACTCTAATTCGTGGTATGGTGACATCCATACGAAAGTAAAATCATCCCAAATTCTTTCCTTACTCTGATGTTCTCAGACCCGTCACATTACTAGGGTGATTTAAGTGCAGAATTTTAGAGTCTAATGGTATTTTCCCTTTGGATCGCGTTATATAAGATCTTAAAATTGTGCAAGGACTTGAGAAGAGTCTGTTATTGCTTCAGAGAGTGTATTGGTTTTGGTGTGAACCTTGATATTGATGAAATCGTGCCTTACATCGTGCGATATTAAGTGTATTCAGTCCTTTTTAAAAATTTATGTGGTAGATGTCATGCTTAAGAGGGAATGATGTGTAGCAAAATTGTTGGAACTGTATTTCCACCCGAATAATAGTATAAGTTAAAGTGTCAGGGTCATGACCTATTGGTAGTGAGATTAGACCAAGAAGTTGGTGATGTGAAGTCACAAAGTTAGAAGTCAGAGTGAGGATGATTTACCCCTTTATAGTGATGAACTAATGTGGTAGCTAGCAGCATGTATAGACGGTATGGTAGTCCATGGAGGAAGTGTTTGACTCTAATTTTATTTCTACAGAGTAAGATGTGTATTCTTAGTTCATTGAATATTGCGTATTAAACCTTTATCTCATGAAATCAGGTCATCAAAGTGTTGTTGAAAAATAAAGTCTAGTGAAACCGTGTGGGGCTCTTTCGATTCACTAGCATAGTTAACTTGTCATTCATCTCATTTTCTTGTTCAAAATACAAAAATCAAAGTCCAGTGAAGCCGTGTGAGACCTATTTCGATTCACTAGCAACTTGTTGTTCTTGTGTTGGTTTAGTATATGTATAGCTGAATCTGTTTTCATGAGATTGAGTTGGTAAAGAGGTGATTCGTCCTTGTGTGTTATTAGTAAAAGGTAGAGTAGGAGTTGTTAGTCAGGGTGATTTTTCGGCGGCTTGATATGTGAAAATGGTTGTATTAGCCATTAAGTCATAATTATAGACTCATGGTTGTAGTGGAAATTGAAGGTAGTCTAAATGTATGATTGAGTGAGTTAGCATGAGGTGAGAAATCCGTATAACTAGAAAAGATTGTATGGGGTTATAATATAAGATTAAGATTGATCATGTCTATTATGTAACTTTACCCCCTTGACCTTTTTTTCATTGGTAGTTGTAAACTAGTACAACTTGTGAGAAGGTATGTAGTGGGTTTTGAGGTGTTTAAATAGAATGTGTCAATTTTATGGACTAGCATATTATTTTACACACGTCATTGGTGGTAGATGATTGATGCTAAACTATAGGTTTGAATTTAAGTGTAGAATGTGGTGGTGAAAAAATGGTGGCATGAGATTAATGGTGAATGTTTTGTGAGATTAAATTAGTAGGCTTGATGTGTTGAAATAGTACGTGCTAATGAGTTATGATAAGGAAGACCGTAGGTCATGATCGATTATTGTGGTTGTGAAGTTCTAGCATACTAGTGTTTCTTGATGTTTATTTCGTAGTGTCCAAGTGAGAATTATGTGTAAGGTTAGATTGTAAATCATGTTTAGAAGTAGACATTAAGTTTGCACAGTTGATGGCCATTAAGGTAGTTGTGATGATTGATTGGGTAATGATACCGGTTTTATGGAAGTGATCTAATAGGCTTGAATGGTGTACGCAAGAGATTAGGTTTATTTGATTCGTAGTGATGTATGATATTGTATGTATGATGTAGAAGTATGCCTAAGCTGACATGAGGTTGCGACATTCTTTCTAAGGCTATTACTTGTTGTGCGTGGTTAGTGGTACCATTGAATTGTTAAGTGGATAAATACTAGTTAGATGGTATATGGTGATCTAAATAGCCATGTTAGGGTGTTTTGATTGATAGTGTTGGGCCTTTTGGTATGATCTTGATTCTCATAGTAGATGGATATAAATTTGGAGTCGCAATAGTGGTAGGCTCTGTTGAAAGAGATATGGTTCATCAAAGGCTTGGTGATATCCATGTTAAGTGTTAGCATCTAAGCTTGACTTTTGAAGGTTGAACCGATAGAATAAGTGTGCAAGCATTATACTATGACTATTGGTGGCTAGAGAAAGATAAAGTGTATCCCGGAAGGTATTCATTCGGGCTAAGTTCTATGATATGCATGTATTGTTATTTTTTTTCAGACCCTAGAGTACAGTAAGTGTAGTTCAGTTAGAATCTGGTAAAGGATCTCCCAAACTCTAGATAATGACTTGAAGCTAAGGGGGAGATGACAGAACGAATGACCAAGTAAGGCTCTCAGATTCTAGTAGTGATGCAGTATGATTTAAAACATCAGAAAGTGAGGGTGAGTCTCAACCCATTCCTACCTCAGTATTTTTTTTCAGTTATCCAGGTGCTTATTCATGCCTTACGATTCAGTTTTGTGATCATAGTTCATGATCCCTATATATGATAGAGAGTCACGTACTCTTCCAATTCCAAGATAATGAGTTCTAGTTCATTCAAGTAGTCAGAATCACATTCCTTATGTTATGAACTCTAGTTGAGGTCATGCAACTCATGGCGCATGTACTCACTCTTTATAGTGTGCTCAGTCCCGTATAAAAATCTTTTCATGCTTTGGGGTCTTATGTTTTAACCTTTTAGTGACCCTCCCTATGCAATGATAGTGGTGATGATGTAAATGTTCTTGTTGATGGAAGATCATAGTATGCTTGTTTAGATATGGCCATAAGTATGAAGTAAGATTTATGGCCAAGTCTTTGATACATGTGATGGTTAGTGGAAAAGTTTGTGTGTGTGTTTTTAGGATAGCACGTGGGAGTTATAATGATAATAGTTTAGAAACTATGTGAAGTATGTATTTATAAGTGTTTGTCTTGAAGTTAACATGTGAATATAAATTAGGCTTGAATGATATTTTGGGATTGTAGTGGAAGGTCGTAATATGCATTAGCGACTTCATATTAAGAGTTCAGAGTAGTCATTGAAGTGGTAAGACATGTTACGCTTAGAATATGATCTTTAAAAGAGGTATAGAAGGTGGCATCATATGGTTTAGAATAATAGCGTGGTGTAGCATGTTGTATTTTTGTGACTTAGAGTTAGGCTTGATCGCGGAGTAAGGATTAAGCTATTTTAGACACTAGTAGAAAAATTTGTCATATGAGAAATTTAAGCTGAATTGAATGAATATCATATTTATAGGGAATAGTATAGTTAAGGGATATTCGGGAAGTGCGCTAAGCCTGAAAGTAAGAAGTTGTATTGCGAAAGGTCTAAAAATTCTATCCTAATTTAGGAGTTATATGTCTATATTCTAGACTGCAGAGTAGTGTTAATGTTGTGATTTCCTCAGTTGGATGTCTTGTGTAATCCATACCCAAGATTCGTAGCTCTCTATTATTGCTAGAACTTCCTTAGAGAGAGTGTTGAAGAGTACTCCAGTGAAGTATGAAGGTCCAATATAATTCAGTCTATATAGTCAGTAAGTCAGTTTAACAAGCATATTCGCATGGCTTGTTTTCTCGTCTTTTCATTTATTCATGCTACCCGAAATATCAGACATGCTACTATTCCAAGATAGAGTATACTAGTAATTGCGAGTATAGATCAGTTCATACGTCATGCATTAGATTCAGATTCCAGAGGTTCAGTTATGATTCAATTTGTAGGTGCCCTGTGCATCGCCTCAGTTTCCCGAGTATCTTAATGAATTGAGCATTCATAGAGGGACATAGGATCCCAAGGGGGAGATACCTCATTCAGTTGCATGCATAGATTCTTATTACAAGCCTCGCACTAGCTATCATTGCGTATTCAGTCATACATTCATACGTCAGTTCAGTCAGATATGCATGTATTAGAAATGCATGTTCAATAGAAAAAGTTCAACTTATTAGTGTATTTAGTCCTGCGTTTATGAGAACAACTCAGTCACAGATCCATGCATCAGATATGCATATTCATTATGAGAATTCAGCTTATGAATAGCTTCAGTCGTGTATTCCATGCATCAGGTATGCATGTCCGGTATAAGAATTTAGAACATCAGTAGTTCCAGCCTTATAGTCATGTTTCAGATCAGTGTATTCTTTCTTAGAGAAACATATCATGTCCTTATTATTCCATATCTTTAAGGCTTAAAAAAGTTCCTACCCACCATTCGAGGACGAATGATCCCAAGAGGGAGATAATGTAACACCCCATAAAAGTCGTGCATGGATTAGCCTTTAATAGAGTGCCCTTAGACTTAAAAACTTTAAAAATTTTCTAAGTGTAATGAGGACTTAGAGTCATTTTAGCAGGCAATCTTCGAGATACAACTTTTCAACCTTTATGACATCCGTTTTTAGATTTTCAAGTTGAGTTACGATCGGGAAAGCTCATAGTACATCTCGGATAAATTTCCAAATTTTTCAGAATGTATAAGGCTGCGTTTGGATTTCTAAACAGTAGCAAAACGCATAGCCTATTGCCCAGTTTTCAGCATTTTAGGGTCCACTTCAAATGATCATAACTCCCTGTATATAATGAACTATGTGATCTATAATATATCAAACGAAAGATCTTTGAGTCCTATTTCAAATGCAGTTGGTTTCATCCAATTTGAGTATATGAGTAAGAAGTTATAATCGATTTACTCCAACCTATCAAACTGTCAACTGAGGGACAAATTTGACCTTAATTGTTCCTTAGGGGTATTTTGGTCATCCTCCACCCCTAGATATACCACCAACACGGGATTTCATCCCTCAAACACCAAAATACACCTTCATTCATCAAAATTACTCAAGAACACTGCTTAGGGTTTCAAAATAAAAACCCAAATAGTTCAAGATTCGACCGTAGGTTTTCGAAGATAATTACATATTTGGAATCACCAATCCGCAAGCTTCAAGAAACATCTATTATCTTTGGAAACAGAGTTACGTGGGGTTATCTCAAAAAAATCTCATGGGCTTTAAAATTCATGTTTTCAAAAATGGGGGTTTTGAAATTTAGAATATAATTATGTTTTAAATGTTTTAATGATATTGTTTTGGTCTTTTAGGCCTTTCCCCAAAATGATTTGATATTTTATATATGTATACGTATGTGTTTCATAATGACGATAAATTGAGAGCATGATTTACATGGAACCCTTTTCTTGATGTGATTTTGTATTAAATCCTCATATGATGTGAAATGTTTGAAATCATCTTGAAATGCATGTCATGAAATGTTTTAAAAAAAGTCATGATTTGGATATGGTTTTGACTTTCAAAGAGAGGGTTGTTTTTTTCATGTTGAAATATGTTGCATATAATGATTGAATAAAGAGAATGATATGATATTGATGACTTGCAAGTCGGGTATGACGATACCATGCAGAGTATGACATGTGATTGATTTGAACAAAGTTTGAATGCATTGATTTTCATGAGAAAGGTGGATGCCCGAAGAAGGCGTTTGAGTGAAAGGGCTCATCACTGGAAATCGTAGTTGCCGATGTGGGTCATATGATATTGTATCCTACATGTAAGGATAATAAAATAATTGGGACATCTCACATGGGGGGATTTCCTGCGGTGTACTCACATGGGGGGTATACCGGCTCCAAATCCTGGTGGCTACTTGGATTGGAGGCTTGGCCGCCGAGCACCAGAGGCGGATTCCACATAGCCGTGGAATTACAATTGTAGGGTATTCCACCTAGCTCAATCGCATTACATTGGTATTGAAAACTATTACATTATGCCCATGTGTTTTTTTCAAATGATTTGATATGAAACTGTTTTATAATGGCTCTCACCTATATTGTGTAAAAATATTATATTTCTGTTTTGATTTCTCTGCGTACCAATACTTTTGTATTGACCCCCTTCCCTCCCAGGTTCGGAGGCACAGTCTAGGGGCCCAGATAACTAGTAGATTTCTTCCGACAGATCGCAGAATCAAGTGGTGAGCCTTCTATATTTCGAAAGGAATGATGTCTGCTGTTTCATTTATCATTTAGTAGTTTTGGGGCTACTAGGGCCTTGTCCCAGTTTTCAGATAGTTATCGTTTCAGTCATGTAGTAGAGATTTCGTAGACGGTTTTAGAGATGTTGATTTGAGAGTGTGGACATTATTTCCCCATTATTGTATGCATATGATTCTTGACCATGTTTCCGTTATATTGTGTATCTTCCACATATCTTTTATCATATAAATTGTGTGCATGATTACCAGACAGATAGGGGTGTTTCGGGCCTTAGGGTTCGAAATACTTGTCACGGCCAGGGCCCCGGTTCGGTCGTGACATGAAAGTAAGATATAAAACTTAATAACTACTCAACTACATCACTGACAACCTATAATTAAATGTTATCATATACAAAATAGAAAAAAATCATCAAACTTCAAGGACTTTTGTTGTAACGACCTAAAAATTTGATAAATATGTGAATTTTAAAATTTTGAATAATTTGACTATTTTACCCCTTTCCACATTGTATTATGGTATTTATGGGGTGTGGAGGTAATTGACATGATTTTCAATGTATTTTGGTATCATTTATGCTATATTGTGGTTTTTGATGATTTCAAGAGCTTTATTTTAGACTTATGGAGATATCTTTTGATCCGTGCAATGGATGACTGAACGGACTATGCCAGAAGCTCCGGAATATCGATTTTAGGCTAGGTAGAACTTTGGTTCGGGTCTCGGTGCACCCGAGCTCATTTTGACCAATTGGTCAAAAAGTTAGAAAATTGGAAATATGGATGTGGGATCCACATTTGATTGAAAAGACCTTGGATGGAAAATCCGACTTCACCAGCAGATCTGAAATGTTGATTTTAGGGTGGTAACATATTTGATGTGATTTTACAGTTTTTAAATCTCATTTCGATCCTCGGTTTGAAAATTTATAATTTCGAGTTTCGGGGGTCAACTTTGTGAAAACGATATTTTTTTTAAAAAAAATTTGAATTCGCCAACGTGTATGGAGTGTCGAATTTAGTATGGTTTCATAGTTCGTTTGCATATATAGAACTCCGAACGAATTTTGAGCACCCTGTCAAAGTTCGGGTTGGACAAAAAAGAAAGATAAAAACTGGTGCATAACAGCTTTTTTTGATATAAAACAGTTTTTTCCTCTTGTTTTTAGCCTATTTTGCTCATTTTTCATCTTGACTCTTGAGAGTTGAACCTTAAAATAGTGTGGGAGTTTAAAATTGAAGCTTGTGGGAGCTTGGATAGCTAGATTAACATCTATATCTTGATTCTATTATGGATTTAAGGTAAGAAATTCACCCTTTTCTTAGTAATATCTTGATTATTTTCTCAAAACCCCAAAAATTTAGGGCTTGATTTTAAACTCAAATTTCACTTCTTTTCACTTGAATAATGATTTTATCTTATAATTACTATTTTTTCATCAATTTAACCTTCAAAACAACTTCGATTCTTGATTTTAACTTGAATTTTCAAGGTTTTACCTGTTAAAGCTTAAAAATAATTTTTCTTCGATTTGAACCTCAGTTTTTACTCAATTTGACTTGGGTTTTCAGCTGTAGATTTCTAAAATATCGGGAACACATTTTTGAATTAAAATTACAATTTTTCCTTATTTTCAAAAATCTATTTTCGGGGTCTGTTTTGACCTCGAACCAAAAGTAGTCAATATGAGTGTCGGTTTTATTTTGATGCGTAGATTTTATATTTTATGTTTTTAGAGAAGTTTGGAGATCATTTTTGGAAAGTAAGGTCGTAGGTTCTAAGTGTAATGGACCGATTTCGGCTTTTGGGATAGGTTATGGCTTAACTCTTTCAGACTGAGCTGGGTTGTAAATGATGGTACAAAATTCATGTTAATGGTGAGAACTAATCATGAAAAATATATATCTATGTGTTGTGCATGTGTGGGGCCTATATGTGATGTAATTATTAAAATTAAGATATTATGTGATATGTATGACTGTATGGGGTCCTATGTGATATTGATAGCCTTGAATACATGTGAATAGTTTTATTTTGTTGTTAAAATTCTTAATGTGGTACTATTGGTGCATTGTGATTATATTCATACCTTATTGGCATATGAGACATATGAAAATTCTTGGATGAAACAAAAATAATGAGTGGGTATTGGCCCAAGTGGTTGTGAAAATGTATCATTGTGGTTGGTTGTGAAAATATATTATGTGGTTGGTTGTGGAAATATATTATGTGTTTGGTTGTGAAAATATTCATTGTGATTGGTTGTGAGCATTACATCTTCGTATCATACTCATTTATGAAATATTGGTACCACGGTGACAACATCTGAGAAACATTGGCAACACCTGATACCACCTTTTTGAGAGATGCTCCGAAAAGAAGATATGATATATGTGGATCGTATACGGTTTTACAAACACCCCATGGGTCCTGCATTGGTAGGCTTGCCTCCGTAGGTGTATATAGGGATTGTGCGATGATCCCGGAGGTTGTGCGATGACCACATGCATCATCATCATCATCATCATATACATTGCACTTACTTTATTATGTTTATATTGTGTTGTATTGCCATATTGACTTGCCATTTATGTAATTGTCTTATCTTTTTTTACTTGTATTAAATGATCTTGTATATGCATGTTCCCTCTTGTTCTACTTATATATGATATAATGTATACTTGTGTTCTCTCTTATTGTGATGTTGTAATATATGTGATATATTAGAACTGTTAGTGCAACCGGTGTGGGTTACCGCTGCGGGGCCTTTTTTTATTTTAGGTGACGTGCCCTTAGTGTATATTTTGTATGCTTTATTTACTACTTTGCTTGGTCAGCCTATGATATCTACTGAGTACAAGTGGATCATACTCATGCCTATTACGCTCTTTCGATGCAGGTCCTAGCTCGAGTACGCCTCAACTTGCTTGACTCAAGCGATTGTTGAAGCTTCCAAGATAGCGATTGGACATTCATGCATTCGAAGTTCACCTCTATCTTTCTATAGTTATGTCTTTATTACTATTTGGAGACAGGTATTATTCTTTTGTGGTTATTTTTCTGATGTATTTGACTCTTGGATTGTATTAGTAGTTCTTACAGTATTGACACCTGGTTTTGTGCATGATTGGTATTTTGGATAAGTTCTTTCCACATTGTTATGATTACTTGTATGGTCTAGCTTCATTCTAGAAGCCTTACCTTAGGTATTTTTGTCTTTTCTTTTTTGTTTTTGTATCAGTTTGGGTGATAGACTTACTTGTCAAGTATGCCGCGACAAGTGCAATCATGACCCTTATTTTGGGGTCATGAAAAATTGATATCAGAGCATCCAGGTTCATTGGTCTCAATGGTGTAAGAACAGGATGTCTAATAGAGTCTCACAGACCGGTACGTAGACGTCTGTATCTATCTTCGAGAGGCTATAGGACGCCTTTACGACACTTCTCTTATTTTATTCTTTATCGTGCAAAGTTTTTCCATACCTTGTGTTTTGAGTTGTGTTTCACTCTTTTTGTGCGGATGGTGTGGCTTATTGTAATACCCCAAAAGTACCCCATGTATGTCACATGGTGCACAAGACTACGAGTAGTCCCAAGCTAACCCTTTAATCCTTCTAAACTTGGAACTCATGATAAAAGTAAACTTGACATATGAAATCTGAAGATAAACTGAGTTAGTATCTAAATTCAAACCTTTAACTTGAAAGTTTTTAAAACTGACACTTTTGAACTTAAAATGAAAACAGATAGACAAGCCTCTACTTTTAACTAGAGAGCCACTGGGATAAACCCCAGCTGACCTGAACATAAACCGAAAACTACTAACTGAAACACATCATCAAAAATCAAATCTGATAAGCTAAGTCCTCAGACTATGAGGACTCACCAGAAGTCGAGATATAGGTAGTGATGCCCGTAGTCAATCGTGCTGCTAGAACTGAGCAACAAAACCTACATTATAAGACAATGTAGCACATAGACATATATGTGGGTCAGTACCTTTGAAATGTACTGAGTATATGGGGGTGGATGCATAAGTAAAACAATAACTTAATATAAACATAGACTTTCAAATAATGCATGTTGAGTGTAAGCCTTAAATCTTATACTTTCTTTCATGAAAATTGTAAAACAATAACATGCTTAAAACTTAATCGAAACTCTTTAATCAATGTTTCAAATAAAACTCATGCTATTCAAATCATAATAGAGAATTCTTCAAGTCAAAACATAAATATATGAGAACAAGTGTGCACTTTAATACTTCAATCACATGATAATTTCGGGTATGAATCCTAAATCAAAAACAAGTAAATTAAATCTTAAACCATGTACTTTGAGCACTAGGGTGAAAGGATACTGTTGTTCATAAACCCCACATACCTTAATTGAATGGATTCTTGAAGAAATCTTAAAACCTGGACTTAAATCCTTGTGTTATTGAGAAAAAAAGCTTAAACTATTGTTCTTGGGAAAGGAAGGGTTTTTTGGTGAGTTGTTTTTGAGGAAGATGGGTAAATAATGCCCTTTTAGGTGTTATAATTTGTATTTTGGACGACTTGGGTTGAGGAAAAAATACCTAATTGCCCCTTGACCCTTTAAGAAGCTGAAAAAGTGGGGGAATAACCTCCATGACGTGACCTTTACTTTGGGGAAGAGACTAACGCACCACGCACCTTATTCCAGGGGAGAGACCAACGCATCGTGGGCCGACCGCGGAGGCTTACTATTTCTCACGAGAATGGTCATAACTTTTTTGTCGGATATCAGATTAAGGAAAAATTGGTATAGTTAGAAATCTAATTCAATTATCTACAATTTGTGGGTCTTGAGATGAAAAATTCCACATATATAAAAACTTATACACGTTCAAAGTTGACCCTTGTAGAATCGAATATAGAAATTTGGCCGAATCAAAGGATCTTAGATCAACTTTGCTCTAAGTGATTTCTATGAATATTTTTCACCTCATAAGCACTTCACACACTAGGATAAAGGTCACAAATGTATTCAAATACAAATAATGAGATTAGAGTTTAGACACGCAGGAACAATAATTTAATTTCTAGCTTAAAAAATACGGGTTGTTATACTTATACTACATCTTATTAGTTGAGAAATGCAGTGAGAGATTGATGGAGGTCGTTTGTCAGTTGTATACCCGTGATTCTCCCGAGATGACTTGGGATCAGTTCGTCAAGGCTTTCCTAGAGAAATTTATGCCTTTCAATTTAAGAGACCGTATGCGAGTTGAGTTTGATCATTTGGAGTAGGGATCCATAATAGTTGTTGAGTATGAGACTCGCTTCTATGCCATGTCCAGATATTTTTGTGATAGCATTTCCATCGATTTTGAGAAGATTCGAAAGTTTGTAAAGGGTTTGGATGTCTTTCTTTAGTTGGCTATGTCTCAGATGGTTGTGTTTAGGACTTTTTTCAAGAGTATTGTGGATCATGCTAAGATAACAAAGGGTATTCTTAGTGAATATTAGGGAGGCTCCAAGAAGGCCTGATATTTTAGTGAGTTTACGACTTAGACCTCTTGAGACAAAGATTTTACAGGTTCTCCTAGATACCATGGTAGGCCGGTACAGGCCGCTTTATAGAGTTCAGGTGGTGGATCTTTTAGTTTAGCAGTTTAGGGTGGTCGTTCGAGTCCATTTGTACCTTCTACTATTGAGACTGATCGTAGGAGTTGATATGTGTGTGATGATATTGGCCATATAGCTAGAGACTGTCCCCATTAGGTGATTAGGGCTACTTCTATTTTATTTGTGAGGGATAGGGGAGCTAACAGAGGTGCGAGGGGCAGAGGTAGTGGAGCTCGTGGGGTGGCCATGGGGATACTTTGGAAGTTGGTGGTCGTGGGTCTACCCAGGCAGCCGGTGGTCACGGTCAGTGTTATGTTATACCAGCTAGACCTGAGTTAGAGGCTTCTGATGCTGTGATTACAAGTATCATCCCCATTTGTTTCAAACCTGCTTTGTACTATTTAATTTCAGATCGACTTTTTCCTATGTGTCTATGTATTTTACTTAAGGTTTTGATTCTGTTAGTGAGCTTCTTTCCATGCCTATTCGTGTATCTACCCAGTAGGTGATTCTTTAGTGGTGGATTGGGTGTACCGATATTGTGTTGTGACTTTTGTTGGGCATGAGACTTTGGTAGACTTACTTGTGTTAGATATGATCGATCTTGATGTTATTTTAGGTATGGATTAGTTTCTAAGACTATGACTTTACCTTCACCGGGTATGCCAAGGATAGCTTGGAAGGGTGCACTTCATTTGGATCCTAAGAGAAATATAACTTATGTTCAAGATCATAAATTACTTGAGAGGGGATATTTATTATTCTTGACTAATATTCATAACCTCAGTGTTGTTTCACCTCTTTCTTAGATTCTGTCTGTGGTGTCTGTGAGTTTATGGATGTGTTCCCTATGGACTTGCCTGGTATGCCTCTGGATCAAGATACTGATTTTGCTGTTGATGTTGAGCCGGGCACCAAGCCCATTTCTATTCCTCCTTATAGGATGGCCCCAACAGAGTTGAAGGAACTAAAGGATCAGTTGTAAGAGTTGTTGGATAAGGAATTTATCCAACCTAGTGTTTCATGTTGGGGTACGTTTGTCTTACTTGTGAAGAAGAAAGATGGTTTGATACGGATGTGTATTAATTATCAACAGATGAAAAAGCTGACAGTTAAGAATAAGTATCCTCTTTCTCACATTGATAATTTATTTGATCGACTTCAGGGTGCTGCGGTGTTTTCAAAGATTGATTTAAGGACCGATTATCACCAGTTAAGTATTAGAGCCTCAAATATTCTGAAGATAGCTTTTCTTACTCGATATGGTCATTATGAGTTCTTAGTCCTGTCTTTCGGGTTGACTAATGCCCATGCTGTATTCATGGATTGATGAACCAGGTGTTTTGACCGTATCTTGACTCCTTTGTTATTGTATTTATAGATGATATCTTGGTTTATTTAGAGCATTTGCGAATTGTGCTTCAGAGATTGAGGAATGAGAAGTTGTATGCTAAGTTCTCTAAGTGCGAGTTTTGGTTGAAGTCTATTTCTTTCTTGGGTCATGTGGTGACTAAGGAAGGTATTATGGTTGATCCAATCAAGGTTACAATTGTTTGTGATTAGGCTAGACCTACTTCCACCAGCGAGATTCAGAGTTTTATTACCTTAGTAGGTTATTATCGGCGTTTTATTAAGGGTTTCTATTCTATTGTAGCTCTGTTAACCAAGTTGACCTAGAAAGGGATTTCTTTTCAGTGGTCCGATGCTTGTGAGGCGAGCTTTTAAAAGCTCAAGAATTTGTTGACTTCAGCTCCTATCTTGACTTTGCATAGGGAGAGCGCGGGTTTTACCATATTTTTTTATTTTTTAGGGTTGGGTTAGGTGTTGTGTTGATGCAGGAGGGTAAGGTAATTTCTTATGTATCTCGTCAGTTGAATCCTTGTGAGAGGAATTATCCTAGCCATGATTGGAGTTGTGCGCAGTTGTGTTTGACTTAAAGTTATAGAGGCACTACTTGTATAGAGTCCATTGTGAGATTTTCTTTGATCATCATAGCCTCCAGTACTTCTTCACCCAGCGAGATCTTAATATGAGGCAACGTCGTTGGCTTGAGTTGCTTAAGGATTATGACTTGACTATTCTCCACCTTTCGAGCAAGGCTAATGTGGTTGTGGATGCCTTGAGCCAAAAGTCGACTAGCATGGGTAGCTTGGAGTATTTTTTTTACCCAGGAGAGGCATTTGGCCTTAGAGGTTTAGTCTTTAGCTAACCAAATGGTTAGACTTGATATTTCAACACCTGGGAATCTTTTGGCATTTGTGGAGGCTAGATCTTCTTTGATGGATTAGATTCGAGCTCATTAGTTTAATGATATTGGATTGAGGTTGATTCGAGATAAGGTGTTGAGTGGGAAGGATAAGGAATCCTCACTTGATTCAGATGGAGTTTTGATGATTGGGGGCCGAGTTTGTATGCCAAGAGTGGGTGATTGGATTAGGTTGATCTTGGAGGAGGCCCATTGTAATACCCCAAAAGTTCAGACATTTTTAGGATCATGCTTCAAACTCAGGAGTAATAAATTTTAGTGCTTTGGTAGTTCTATGATCAAGGTTGATGCATATTAAGGCCTCAAAAGTGTCCTAGCTAATAGACGAATCAAAACATTTCCTTACCGATTGAATTCTTGAGAAGGATATTGGTATAGTCAGCTTCAAATGAGCATATCTCTCGTTATGCTATGAATCTCTGAGATCAGCACCCACCAACAGATATCTAGTTAAATTAGCTTTCCAATGATAGCAATTTCTCCTAAATCTGATATCGGAGCAAGGAGTTATGCCCATTTTACTCCGGCATGTTAGGCTGGAAAATTAAGTGACAACATTCGTGACAAGCCGTCATGCCCGTGATGGCTTATCACCAATGTCGTCAGCCCTGGGCATATTTTCACCCCCAGTGATGAAATTTTGTGATAGGCCATCACGCCCGTGATGTCCTATCACCAATGTCGTCAACCTTAACCAGAAAACCAAGATTTTACCTTTTTGTGACGACAATCCATGATGACCTATGACCAGTATGACGGCTTGTCACGAATCTCGTCAGCTATTTTTCCCAGCAATTGAGGGATATTTTAGTAAGGGTATTTTGGTCTTTTCCCTTCACTTCCCACGACTTATAACCTTCAAGGAGTGTATTATCTTCCATTCTCTTTAGTTAAACATCTCAAAAAGCTCTCTCATACACTTTCAACCACAAGATTAGGGTTTTCTCTTAAGATTATCTCCTCAAGAGAAAGCCTAAGGAATTCTTCAAGAACCTTTAGAAATATTAGATCTCTTTCAAGATTCAATCACTAAGGTATGCGTAGTGTTCATCCATGGGTCCCTTTCATCCATGGAGCTCAAGAATCATGTTTTAAATTATAAATTGTGATTTTCTTGTTGTATTATTGTTGTTCGTATTCAAGGTTGTATCTTGATGTATTTTCATGAAGTATGTAAATAGGTTAGTTGAAAGCCATAAATTTTGGATGGATTAAGATGGTCGAATTGATAAATACACCTATGCCTTAAAAGAGTGCATACAAGGTGTTTGATAAAATGCCTAAGGAACTAGAAATCATGCAATATAGCTAAATTGTGACTAAGTGAAGGATTTATGATATGCCCCTATGTTCCAATGATTTTCATGTTGATATTATGTCTTGTACATATTGTTGGGATGTTCATGAACTAGTCATATGAGATTATGCCATGCTTACTTGCAAATCCTACTTATGTACAAAATGTATGATATCCATGCACTTCATAGAATTCCCCAAGTTATGATATTATGGATTGTTGATGTTGGTCACGTACTCAAGTCAGTCCTGTGCGTCAGTTTCCTTCTATCGAGTCCTGGGGATACTTGTACCCAAAAATATAGCTGTGTGCCTAGAGCTTTGTCATATTTCACGATCTCTAAAATCAAGCCATGAATTAATAGAAATCAGTCAGTCATGCGACTCAGGAAAACCTCATGATCGCAGTCAATTATCAGATATCAGAAATATTTCGTCAGTTAATGGAATTCAGTAAGTTCTGTCCATGTATAGTCAGTTACTCATGTTCAGTTTCTTCAGATGGAAGTAGAAGTTAGCACCAAGCGAACTTAAGGATGGGAACGAACCTGTTTTATGAGGGTGTGATTCTTAGCAGTCTTCTTTGCGTTCCAGAACTATGCAGCCAGCATAGGTTGAGACATCGCAGCCTGTTATATGAGGGTAGATGAGATGGCTTAACCTGTTATATGAGGGTTCCCACTAGAGTTACCTGTTATATGAGGGTTGCTCATACGTTGTCCTTTCTAGTGGCGTGGTATTGACACCTTTCTAGTCAGGGCAAAGATTGGACCCTAGCTTAGCCATAATGGCACATATGGGGCATGTCAGTTAAATAACTACCTCCCACAGTTTCAGCATCAGTCTCAGTAAAAGAACTCAGATAGTTTTTTCAGATTTCAGTATATCAGTACTATCAGATACAGTCAATTTAATTACAGTACAGAACTCAGATAGTTTCATCAGATTCAGGACTGTCAGATACAGTCACCCATGTTATCAGAACTACAGTGTCAGTCATGATTAGTTTTCAGTAAACCATATATTAGCATACAAATTTAGCTATCAAGCATTCACAATCTCAGTTACTATGAATATATGTTTGCACTCTCACATTCATATCAACCAGTCAGTTAACATTGCTCATGTATGTAAACCCTTTTGCATTCAACCTACCTCACTTGTATACTCAGTACATCCTTACGTACTGACGCATTTGCTCTATGGTGCTTTCTTTTCATGTTACATCATAGGTCCAGAGAAACGAGCTCTAGATCCTCAGTAGCAGTAGCATTCTAGTATACAGAGTTACAGTGAGTCCTTTTCATTCGAGCACCAAAGGCCTGGTGGTACCTTGTAGGAGTTTAGAATTTCCACTTAGAAGTGGGAAGAGGTGAGCATAGACTTTATGACATGTTTACCCCATTTGCATCATCAGTATGATTCAATTTGGGTTATTATAGACAAAATGACAAAGTCAGCCTATTTTTTGCTAGTTCATACTTCCTATTCAGCCAAGGATTATGCCAAGATCTATATTTAAGAGTTGTTCAGATTTCATGGAGTTCCTTTGTCTGTCATTTCAGACAGAGGTACTCAGTTTACCTCTCACTTTTAGAAAGCCTTTCAGAAAGGTCTTGGTACCCAAGTTTATCTAAGTACTATTATTCATCTTCAGACAATTGGTCAGGCAGATAGGACCACTCAGATCCTAGAGGATATGCTGAGGGTGTGTGTTCTTAACTTTAAAGGAAGTTGGGATGATCACTTGTCGTTGATCAGTTTGCCTACAATAATAGTTATCATTCCAGTATCTAGATGGCTCTATTTGAGGCTATTTATAGAAGAAGATATAGGTCTTCTATTGTTTGGTTTGAAGTGGGTGAGGCTACTTTGATAGGGCCTGATGTGGTGTTTGAAGCTATGGAGAAAGTTCAGTTAATTCTAGAGACGTTAAAAACATCCCAGAGTCGATAAAAATCTATGCAGGTGTGAGGAGAAAAGATCTTGAGTTTGAGTTTGGTGGCTTAGTATATTTGAAGATTTTGCCTATGAAGGGGGTGAAGAGATTTGGAAAGAAAGGGAAACTTAGTCCCTGATATGTTAGCCTTTACCCAATCTTGAGACGTATTGGGAAGGTAGAAAATGAGCTTGAGTTGCCTGCAAATTTGACATCTATAAACCAGTATTTCATGTCTCCATATTAAAGAAGTGTATTAGTGATCCAGCTATTGTATTTCCTTTGGAAAACACATATGTCAGGATAGTTTTTCTTATGAAGAAATCCTAATTTAGATCCTTGACCACCAAATTCGTAGACTAAGGAACAAAGAATTTCCCTTGGTCAAAGTTCTTTGGCGAAATTAGTCCGTTGAGGGAGCCACTTGGGAAGAAGAAGTAGATATGCAAACCAAATACCCTCATATTTTCTCCATAAATTCAGATTCAGCCTAAGATAATAGTTTTTCTTGGATTATCTCTTTTCCATTCTCAATTTCCGCTTTATATAATCTTCAGGTCATTTCATGCATTCACAAATTAGTTCAGTTATGTAATCATGTTTTAAGTTATGAAAGTTCAGTACGTCATCTCAGTTCTTTAGAATCATCAGCTTAATCAGTCTCATTCGAGGACAAATGTTCCAAGGGGAGATATTGTAATACCCCATATTAAGCTTAGCTTAGTTTAGCTCCTAGTGCTTGCATAAGAGGCTTGAAGCCTGGAAATTTAACTAAGTGTTGGAGACTTAGCCTTATTTTGACTTCTTAACTTCGATGATTTTTAAGTTGACCTTCCAGGCTCTGAGATGATGGTTTTTAAGTTGATATATGTTCAGGGGTATAAGGAGCATGTCATGGGGAAGTTTCAAAATCTTTGAACAAGGTTTGGGTCATGTTTGGATTTAGATTCCAGCAGCTTAATGCAATTGCATCATGTTGCATTGGGTATAGTGATGAGCATGTCATTATATCGCATCAAGTCTCCAAACGACATTCCAGTTACGAGTTTAATCTTCTGAGGAGCAGTTAGTTCTTTTCCCATTTTCCTTCAATTTACTTTCCAACAAAACCCTAACCTCCTTTCATGAACACCAAAAACTTTATTATACTATCTTCAAGATAAGCAAGAATCTAATTCCCTAATCCAAAAAACTCAATATTTATATTGAGCATGAAGTTTTTGTATGAATTACCATGAGTTTAAAGCATGAATTTTAAGCCCTAAGTTTACGTATTGAGATATCAAGAAGATTATGCTTTTAAGCATTCTATGACAAGCTTATTTTAAGATTTAAAGCAAGAATTGATCTTTTGATCCTCAGCTAAGAGATGGAATCCATATTTGTTTATCTTGATTATAATTTAAAGCAAATAGAAGCATAACTGGTTTTCATTATAAACCCTTATGCTATTTTAAGGTGGATTTCCTAAAGTATGAGCATTTAATAATAAGGGAGTAGTGTTTACCACCAGTTGGGTATGCGTCCAAGGTCACATGCCCCAAAACTATGAGCCAACATAGGTTAAGCTTATTCCCAATATGAATGAAGTTACAGACAGTGATCACTTTAGTTAAGGTTCTATTTCGATGGCAAGGGTAGGACAACTTTCCCCAACGTGGGCAAGACGTTGGACTCTATGATAGCTCAGATGATTTATGTCGGTTAGAAGAACCTCCCAAAAGAAAGAGTAAAAGTAAAGATTTTAGAAGCTAAGTGTATGGCTCACAAAGTTATTCAGTACGCTGTATGATTCATGGTTTATTATTTTTCTATTTTCAGTTCTATTCAGTCCCAAGGTGAGTCATTTATATTATTTGAAAGTATATATACATAAAAAGATTTAGTTATGGTTTTACTTATGCATTCACCCCCACATTCTCTGTACATTGTAAAAGTACTGATCTATATATACTTCCATATGCTACATTGTCTTATAATATTAGTTTTGGTGCATAGTTCCAGAAATGTGATTGATTACTAGAATCTCCACCTACATCCCGATGCTTGGTGAGTCCTCGTAGTTTAAGGACCCATTTTATCAGACTTGCTATTGATGAAGTATTTTGGCTATTTGATTCTATTTAGTTTGAGTCAGCTAGGGCTTGTCCAATTGGCTCTTTAGTTAGAAGTAGAGGCTTGTCTGACTGGTTTCTGTTTTAGATTTAAAAGTGATTATTTTCAAGATTTTCAAGTTTAAGACTTCCAGTGAGATTTTACTTCAGTTTCTGTTAATATATTAATTCAGTTATTTTGAGTTTTCATATGTCAAGTTATCTTTATTATGAGTTCCAAAGTTGTTAAAAGGCTTATAGGGTTAGCTTGGGACTACTAGTAGTCTTGAGCATCGTGTGACATTTTGGGTGTATTTATAGGGCGTTACAATTATGCTATCTTGTTATATGCTTGAAATTTATCCAACTCAGGGCAACCGATTGGAGGTTGGGTTGGGTAACGGGGGTGGTCTCCGGTCCTGGTCGGACTTGGGATGTCCATTACGACAAGGCCTCGAGTCAGGTCGTGTCAAGTTGGTATCAAAGCTTTTGGTTCACGGTCAATTAGAGAGTCTATAAAGCTGTGTCTAGTAGAGTATCTTTTAGGGGTGTGCAACATTTCACACTCATATGGGAGAGGCTACAAGGCATTTAGGAATTATTTTTCTTTCTTGGTATTCTATTTTCAAGCTTGGTGTCTAAGTTCTTGGATTTTTCTGATTTCTGTTTGCTTATCTTTTAGATCATGCCTCAGTGATTTGAAGCTCATGAAAACTCTTCTATCCTAACTGGGTATAATGTTGATGGGACACGCTCTACTCAAGGGATCCATACTCGGTTTAGGGGTCCACTCCTTGATGTTTCTGGAGTCCCACCGGTTGGTACTACTCCTCTTCAAGGTGAGGTGACTAATGCAGAATTTTGATAATCGATTCGTGTTATTTCTCAGTTGGTTGTTGCTAAAGCTGAGCAGGGTGCCTCCGATGTGTCATCTGCTGAGGCCACGAGGGCCGACCAGTTTCTGAAAATTAATTCTCCTACTATTATCGATGTGAAGGTGAAGGAGGCTCCTCAAGATTTCTTGGATGAAATGGAGAAAATTTTTAGGGTAATATAGGCCACGATTATGGAAAGGGTGAATTTTGCTTTTTATCAGCTAAAGGATGTAGCGTACCAATTGTATGAGGAATAGGATCAGGTAAGGGGTGATGATGTTGAGGAGTTATTATTGTGGGAGACTTTCTCCAATGCTTTCCTAAACCACTTATTTCATCAAGAGTTAAAGAAAGCGAAGACGGGGAAATTTGTTAATTTGAAATAAGGGAAAATGTCGATCAAGTATTATACCTTGAAATGCCATCAATTTCTAGGTATGCTCTGGAATCAGTGTCTAATATGAGGGCTAGGATGAGATAGTTTGACTCAGGATTGTCTCGAGACTTAATCCTTAAAAGGAATACTATATTACTGATAAAGGATATGGATATTTCTAGGTTGGTGGTTCATATGTAATAGGTGGAGAAAGAAAAGAGAAAGTAAGCTGAGTTTGAAAAAAGGCAGGGTAAGAAGTTCAGGTCCACTAAACAGGGTGGTGCTCAATAACAAGGTGGTTGGGATGACGGTAAGTGGCCAAAGAAAAAGTGAGGGAGTTCTGGTTCCTTCTCTACAACTTGTGCTTTTTACTCGAAATAGTCGGGTGATAGGCGTTAACAGGGTGGTGATAATTTTTTAGCACAGGGTTTCCAATCTCATATGAGTGAGGCTCAGTCAGACTCATCATGCTCTCCTTTCCGGTTCTGTGGTAGGTTGCATAGGGGTTTCTGTGCTGAAGGAAGGGAAAGATGTTTCAAATATGGTCAGCTAGACCATAAGCTTGAAACTGTCTAGTTGGTAAAGGTGTTTCGGGAGCGACTAAGGCTCCGATTGCTTTATCTTCTGCTCCTGCACCAAAGGGTGCTATTTCTGCATTAGTTTCTATTTCTGGTACCGGCGCGGGTTAGAATAGTTTATATGCTCTTGCTACTCAGCAGGAATTTGAGGCATCACCTGATCTCGTGACTGGTATTTTACAACTCTTTTCTTAGGTTGTGTATTGCTTACTTGATTCGGGGTCCACTTTTTCTTATGTGACCCTATATGTGGCTATGTATTTTGGATTTATCCCTGAGGTTATTATCGAATCTTTTTGTGTTTCTACCCAATAGCTGACTTTGTGCTTACTAAAAGGGTCTATAGAGTGTGTGTGGCATCTATTGGTACTAGGGAAACCTTGGTATATATATTTGAACTTGATATGGTGGATTTTGATGTTATCCTGGGGATGGATTGGTTACACTCTCGTTATGCATCCTTAGATTATTGAACCCATACAATTGTCTTTAGGTTTCATGGTAAACCAGTTATAAAGTGGAAGGGTAGTTCCCTAGCTCCTAGGGGGAGTTTTATTTCCTATCTTAGAGCTTAGAGATTAATATCCAAAAGGTGTCTCTTTCACTTGGTCTGGGTTAAATATTCTAACTCGGAAGGTCCTTCTTTATATTTGATTTTGATGCTGAATGAATTTTCTGAGGTCTTTATGGATGATCTTCTTGGTGTTACTTCGGATAGGGAGATTGAGTTTCATATTGATTTGGTTCTGGACACTCATCCAATATCTATTCCTCCTTATAGAATGGCTCCAGCTGAGTTGACGAAACTCAAGGAGCAACTTAAGGATCTTTTGGATAAGGGTTTCATCCGTCCTAGTATATCCCCGTAGGGAGCACCAGTTTTATTTTTGCCCAAGAAGGATGGTTCCCTTCGGATATGCATTGACTATCGGTAATTGAATAAGATAACAATTAAGAACAAGTATCCTCTTCCAAGGATAGATGACTTGTTTGATCAGTTGCAGGGTGCCAAATTTTTTTATAAAATAGATCTTCGGTCTGGGTATTATCATCTTAATATTAGGGAAGTGGATATACCTAAGACAACTTTTCAAACTCAGTATGGGCACTTTGAGTTCTTGGTTATGTCATTTATTTTGACTAATGCCCTAATGGGATTTATGGATCTGATAATAGGGTTTTCAGGCAATTTCTGGGTCTCTTTGTTATTGTGTTTATTGATGATATTTTGGTGTATTCTAAGAGTGAGGTGGATTATGCTAATCACCTCTGGCTTACATTACAGACCTTGAAGGAGCAATAGTTGTATGCCAAATTCTCCAAGTATGAGTTTGGTTGAACGTTGTAACTTTTCTAGGTCATATTATTTGTAGTGAGGGGATCATGGTGTATCCACAAATGGTTGAGATAGTGAAAAGGTGGCTTAGACCCATGACTCCAATCAATATTTGGAGCTTCTTGGGTTTAGCTGGGTATATAGGCGGTTCATAGATGGTTTGTCGACAATAGCGGCCCCATTGACTAAGTTGACTCAAAAGAAGGTAAAGTTTTCTTGGTTGGATGCTTATGAGGGGAGTTTTAAGAAGCTTAAGGATAAGCTAACTTTGGATCTGATTTTGACTTTGCCTGAGGGCAATGGGGGGTTTATGGTTTATTGTGATGCATTCCAGGTGGGGCATGGTTGTGTTTTGATACAGCATGGGAAGGTGATTGCCTATGCTTCTAAGAAGCTGAAGGTGGATGAAAGGAATTATCCTACTCATGATTTGGATCTTTTAGCGGTGATTTTTTCTTTGAAAATCTGGTGACATTATTTATATGGAGTGTATGTGGACATCTTTTCTGATCATAAGAGTCTACAGTATTTGTTCACTCAGAAGGAGCTAAATCTCAGGTAGAGAAGATGGATGAAGCTTCTCAAGGATTATAATATGAGTCTTCACTATCATCTAGGTAAGCCTAATGTTTCTTTTGATGCTTTTAGTAGGTTATCCATGGGAGTTTAGCTCATGTGGATAAAAAGAAGGGGGAATCGGTGAAAGATATTCATCGCTTATCTAATCTTAGGGCCCGTCTTATAAACTCTGAGGATGGTGGTGTAATGGTACAGGAAGTGGTTTGGTTGTATCTCGGTGTAGAGATCAAGGCGAAGCAAATACTAGATCCTATCTTGGTGAAGATCAAGGGAGCTGTAGGTGGGCAAAATATGATGGTATTTGAGATCAATGGTGATGGTACCATGAGGTACCAAGGGAGGTTATGTGTTCTTGACGTCGATGGGTTGCGACAAAGGATATTTGCTGAGGCACATGAATCACACTATGTTATACATCTCAGTTTGACTAAAATATATCATGATCTCAAGGAGATATATATTGGTGGAATGGTATGAAGAGGGATGTGGTTGATTTTATGGCTAAATGCATGGTATGACAATAAGTGAAAGTTGAGCACATGAGGCCTAGAAGTTTGTATCAGGAAATTAAATTGCCCAAATGGAAATGGGATGTGGCCAATATGGATTTTGTTACTGATTTTTCTCGATCTCGAAATCAATTTGATTCGATTTGGATCATCATGGATAGGATGGCAAAGTTGGTTCACTTTTTGCCAGTGAGGACTAACTTTTTGGTGGAGTATTATGTGAGGTTGTACCTTCATGAGATTGTGAAGTTGCATGAGGTGCTTGTTTCAACTATCTCTAATCGTGGTATGCAGTTTTCATCTTATTTTTGGCGGTATTTTCAGAAGAAATTGGAGACTAAGGTGAGTTTAAGTACTGCTTTTTATCTATAGATGGATAGGTAAGCAGAGAGGACTATTTAGACATTAGAAGATATGCTTTAGACATGTGTGATTGATTATGGTGGCAATTGGGTTAAGCATCTACCTCTTGTAGAGTTTGCTTACAACAATAGCTATCATTCTAGTATTGGAATGGCCACTTTTGAGGCATTATATGATAGGAGGTGTAGGTCTCCTATTGGGTGGTTCGAGGTTGGTGATGCGGTTATGTTTGGTCCATACTTGGTTTATCAAGCTATGGAAAAGGTGAAGGTAATTTGAGATAGGCTTAAGGCTGCCCAAAGATGCCAAAAGTCCTATGCGGATGTAAGGCGTAGAGAGTTGGAATTTGAGGTTGGGGATAAGGTGTTCCTAAGGGTATCTCCCATGAAGGGAGTGATGCGGTTTGGTAAAAAGAGGAAGTTCAGTTCCCTTTATATTGGTCGTTATGTGGTTTTGCGAAGGGTTGGTAATGTGGCATATAAATTAGAGTTGACTTCTAGCTTGAGCTCCATTCATTCCGTATTTTATGCCTCCATGTTGAGAAAGTGTCTTGGTGATCCTTCTTTGGTGGTTCCATTGGAAGTATTAGGTATCTCGGATTCTCTGTCTTATGAAGAGGTCCCGGTTGAGATATTGGATTGGCAGGTTTGTAGGTTATGGACCAAGGATGTTTCCTCGATTAATGTTCTATGGCGGAACCATAAGGAGAAAAAGGATACATAGGAAGCAAAAGAGGACATGAAGTCCAAGTATCCTCATTTGTTCTTTGCTCAAGATATTCGTACGAAAGGTATGTGTTCTTGAGCATATCTTTATTTTCTGAGTTTGTTAAAGGAAAGGTTGATTTCCTTGCATCTTTATTTTTTTGAGTTTGTTAAAGGTTGGGTTGATATTTGATAATACAAATGAATCATGCTTGTGGTTGACCTACCTTTTCTGTTATTCGGGGATGAATGATCCTATTGGGGAAGACTGAAACACCCTAGGTTTTTGACCCTTACAAAAATTTCCTGGATTTCTGGATTCTGGGCTACATACTACTTATGGGTACCAATCGTATGATTTGGTACAAGTGGTATGCCCTGGTCGTATGCTAACCAGTGATGGTTGGTGGGTTGGATTGGTTTCTGAAATATGTACGACTTGGGTAGGTACGAGTCGTATGGTTGGTGACGGGTTGTATGGTTAGGGGTTTTCCTTTACTTAATCTGAGACTTAGTAAAATAACTTGGATCTGAGTATGAGTGGCTTACCATGGGTCGTGAGTTGGGGTACCAGTCATACCATCAACTAATATGGTAGATAGTGATCAAAATTTCTTTGATTCCATTCTTCTAGGGGTATGGTTTAGGGGTACTAATCGTATAGCTGGATAAGACTTGGTTTAGGTAAGTCATATAATGGACCTTGTTGGGTCAAAGGGGAAGGTATAGGATACGAGTGGTGGGTACCACTCGTATTAGAGGGTACGACTGGTATGGGAGAGTCGTATCCTCTGACAGGATTTTAAGTAGTTTAAGTTGGGTGTAATCTGGATATTTCCCCTTATAACTCCTTGGGACCTCACGACTTATATCACACTTGGGACATTATTTACCCTATTATTTTATTCTTAAACATTTAGAAACTCTCTTAAAACACTCTTTAGTTCTCTCTATGGTTCTTGGGTAAGGGAAGGCTAGGGTTTCATATAGAGGATCAATTTTGGGCTTGCTAAGGTGATTTCTCTCTATCATCTTCTAATCTAAGGCAAGTTACTCCACCCTCGTTGTTGGTTCCAACTAAAGGCATATTTTATACAATGTTTTCATGGCATGATTATTGTATGATTTTGGGGTTTTCAAATATGTGTTGGGTGTTTGATTATGGTTTACTAATGTTATAATTATGTTTTTACATACTTTAATGGTGGTTTGGACAATTGGTTGCATGGTAATGGTTACCGGGTAATTGGATTTGGTTTTGGAAACACTATGCCCTCAACATGTTTGATAAAATGCCTATGGGAATGCTTTTACTATATTATTGGACTTTTAATGGAACTATTGCATGGTATAACTTGGTAATGGAATCCTAAATGGTTTAAATGGTTAAATGGTAAGGTTTTTGGGGTCATGGTTGGTCTAATTGAAAGCCCTGTGGGGAACAAGGGAATCCCCCAAGTAAACATTCTAATGAACTACTTGTAGGATTTATAGGATTCCCCCAAGCAAACATAGTAATGGAAAACTTGAGGGGTACACGGGATTCCCCCAAGTTAACTTGATAATGTAGACCATGGATACATGAGAATCCCTCTACATAAAAAGGGTGGCTAAGGACATTGCTTGAAATCTATAGTCGGTATGAAGATACCACTACTTACAGCCTTAGTTAATAATAATGGTCTAATGGTTTGGTTGGGTGGAAATGGGTTAAATTAGGCAATAATGCCGGGGTGTGATAGCTAACCGTGAAGGTGCAAGTCTAATGAACGGACGACACTGGAAACTCATGTTTGCCGACATGAGGGGAGGCCATAGCGACCATATATGATACTATGAGGTACATGAGAATCATCTAAGTACACTGTACATATGTATCATAGAGAGCGAAAGGGTACTTGGGAATCCCCTAGTCTTATGGTATCTCCAGTTCGTGCGCCTACACTTATCGAAGCCCGTTCAGGGGGTTACACTGGACCCATATAGCCCATGGGTGGTTCTAGAATGGTTAAGCTATACATACCCAGGTTAATGGTTTTAAATGCATGCTAAACCCGATTCCCTTTCCCATATATATATTTATATGTGTGTGTATAGGTTGTGTGCATATGGTTGGTTTACTTGGTTTTATTGGATGACATTATTTATCCTTATCCTGAGTTTTTTCCTTGCGCTCACCCGCTAATCCGTCTTCGGGCGGCTGTATCCCACGTGATGTAGGAACTGGACATTCTACTCCTCCTACTTAGTGTACGGATTCGTTATCAGCTATTGGATTAAAGTGGTGAGCTTCCATATTTTGGAATGCTCCATTTCATATCATGGATGTTTTTACATACTTTGGTTATTTTATGGATATTGGTTTTGGCTATGGTTGGGGGCATGTCCCAATCGGATATTAGTTTTCTTTTGGTTAGAGGCTTCTATGGAACTGCTATGGGTTTGAATGGGCGGGATCAGTACTGGTGTCAGTATTAGTATTGGCATTAGTATTGGGGCTGATACCGTTGGACCAAATTTATGATTGTTCCATCCTTTTATATTATGTTATGGAAAGGAACATGGTTATTGCTTGGTTGTTGGTTTATGGTTTGGTTTGGTTATCGGATGGGTTTGAATGGTTGGACTCAGATGGGTCGGTCTCGGTTATAGACCTATCCCAGAGTCTAGAATTGGATAATTACGCTATCTTGTTATGTGCTTAAAATTCAGCTGAATCAGGGCAAGCGACTGGAGGTTGGGTTGGGTAACGGGGGTGTTCTCGGATCCTGGTCGGACTTGGGATGCCCATTACAACAAGGCCCTGGGTTGGGTCATAATTAATGGAGCTACAATAGACGAAAAGCCCTAAAAATGCTGATAATAAACAGCCAAACCAACAAAACTCTAAATCTAGGTGGGTGAAGTAGGTCTAGCCCAATCACGAACCGTTGCAACCTTCGTTGGATCAACTATAACACCATCCTTAGTCACTACATGACCTAAGAAAGAAACACTCCAACCAAAACTTGCACTTACAGAACTTCGCATACAACTTCTCATCCCTCAATCTCTAAAAGCAGAATCAGCAAATGCTCCTCATGCTCAGTTCACTCTTGGAATATATCAAGATATCATATATAAATAGTATAACAAAAGAGCCAAGATATAGTTAAAACACCCAATTAATTAACTCCATGAATGCGGTAGGGGAATTGGTCAACCCAAAGGACATGATCAAGAACTCATAATGACCATATTAAGTCCAAAAAGTTGCCTTCAAAATATCCGAATCTCTAATCCTGAATTGGTGATAAACGGACCTCAAATTGATCTTCAAAAATACCACAGCACCCTGAAGCTGATCAAATAAATCATCAAGGCAAGAAATAGGATACTTATTCTTAACTGTCACCTTGTTCAACTGTCGATAATCAATACACATCTTCATAGACCCATCCTTCTTCTTCATAAACAAGGCAGGTGCACCCCAAGGCAATACACTAGTTCGAATAAATCACTTATCCAACATCTCTAGTAATTGATCCTTTAATTTTTTTCAACTCGGTTGGGGCCATACTATACGGAGGAATAGAAATGGGCTTGGTACCCATGTCAACTCAATAGAAAAATCAATATCAGGATCCAGAGGCATATCAAGCAAATCTGTAAGAAACACATCCATAAACCCCCAGACAACACGAACAGAATCCAAATAAAGAGGTGATGCAACACTAGTATCACGAATATAAGTCAAATAAGATAGACATCACCTCTCAACCAATCTACGAGCCTGAACAAAAGATATGATCCTTTTAGGACCTGAATGATGCACACCCTTCCAAGCTATCCTTGGTACACCCAGTGGAGCTAAAGTCACGGTCATAGAAAAATAACCTAAGATAGCATGACAAGAAGCCAACCAATCCATACCCAAAATAACATCAAAATCAACCATATCTAACATAATCAAGTCTACCCAGGTCTTACGGCCACAAAAAGTCACAACACAAGATCGGTACACCCGATCCATCACTAAAGAATTACTTACTGGGGTAGATACAAAAATAGGCAAGGTAAGAGGCTAACTAACAAAATCAAAACCCAAAGAAAAATACACTGACACATATAAAAAAGTCAATTCGGGGTCAAATAACACAGATGTTGATTTAAAATAAATGGGGACAATACTTGTGATCACCACATTAGAAGCCTCTACGTTATGTCTAGCTAGTATAGCATAGCAGTGCACACGACAACCAACTGCCTGAGTGGCCCCACAACCACCCCTACTAGCTCTACTACCTTTACCCCTCTCACCTCTAGTAGCACCCCTACCTCTCACTAAGAAATAAGAGTAACCCCAATCACACGTCAGGGACAGTACTTGGCTAATGGCTAGCCTCACGACACATAACAAGTCCTACGGTCCACCTTAACAGGAGAAGGAACCACTGGGCCTTAATGGTCACCCTACACTGTTGAACTCGAAGATCCACTACCTAAACTCTATAAGTCCATCTGCACTAGCCTACCCCGATAACTATGAGAACCTCTAAAATATCTACCGCGAGAAGCTTGACCTATGAACTCACCAAAAAGGCGTACCTTCTTGGTACCTCCCTAAGATGCTCTAAGAATACCCTCTGTCATCTTCACATAATCCATAATGCTCTGAAAAGATGTTTCAAATACAACTATCTAAGAAGTAGCCAACTGAAGGGAGACATCTAAACCCTTCACAAACTTCCAAATCTTCTCAGACTCAGTAGAAATACTAGCATAGAAATATTTGGACAAGGCAGGAAAGCATGCCTCATACTTTGCTATAGTTATGAAGCCCCGCTCCAGTCAGTCAAACTCATCACGCATCTGATCTCTCAAATTGTAGGGCGTAAATCTCTCCAGAAAGGCATCAGTAAACTGATCCCAAGTTAACTCAGGAGCATCAAGAGGTCTACAACCAACAAAAAATTCCACCAATCTCTCGCAGCATCTCTATACTGAAAGGAAGTATAAGCCACTCCACGTGACTCAAGAGAATCCAACTTATGCAGTTTCTCACAAAAATCAATTAAAAACTCATAGCCATCCTCTCCCACGTCATCATAAATCTAGGAGGACCCAAATGGGTAAATTTTTCAAACCTCTTCTAATCATCAGAAGGCATCACAGTACTCGCAGCAAGAGGAGGCCTAGTAAATCTAGCAGGTTGAGATCCCATATGAGGAGGTAAAATAGACGAAGGCTGAACTCCCAATCTCGGAACACCATGCTTAGATATTGCTGAAATAGGAATAGGACTTGGGATCTGAGGAGTACCTAAAATAAAAGCAGGTGCAACAGAAGGATCCACACTCCGAACTGGAGGAACACCTGGCATAACCAAAGGAGAACCCTTTAAATGGGTTAGCAAACATACCAATAATCCCTCCAACACTTGGAAGATGAATTTTGAAGAATTGGAGTAGAACCAACACCTTTAACCTGCTCAGCATGAGTCTCAGGGAAGAGTTTCCTATCACTTCTTCTACATCTCTGACCTTGCGGGATATATTCAAAACCATCTTCATGAAAAAAGTAAAATATAACTCAGAACACAAGATATTAAAAAACTTTACATGGTAAGGAATAAAATAAGGAAAGTTTCCTAAAGACATCTAATAGCCTCTCGAAGTTAGATATGGACGTCTACGTACTAATCCACGAGACTCTATTAGACATTCTGTTCTTACACTATTGAGATTAATGAAACATGGCTCTAATACCAATTTATCACAACCCAAAATCATAAAGTTCATGATGGCACTTGTTGCAGCAAATCTTGACAAGTAAGTCTATCACCCAAATAGGTACATAAAGGGGAAAAGATAGAAGTGCACCAAGTTAAGGCTTCTAGAACAAAGACGAACCATATAGATATGATAAAAACGGATAGAATAAAATCAACACATGCAGCCATAACTCCCAAATTCTGGTGTTAACAATATAAGAACATATTTAGAATAATAACTCAAATCCAAATAAAATACATAATATATCCAAATACAAGCAAATTATGTCTCTTAAATAAAAGTAAAGACATAGTCTATAAATAAAGGTAGCGGAAGACATACGAACACCTAAAAATCATCAACTACCTTGTAAGTTCCAATAATCACCCCAGTCAAGCAATGTAGAGTAAACCTAAACCTGAATCTGCACCAAAAAGATATAGTAGGAGTGAGTACGGTCTACTTGTACTCAGTAGGTATTGTAGGTTGACTGAGCAAAGTAAAAAATAAGGTACACAAAACACACACTAAGGTCACGTCACCTGTAATTAGAAACTATACCACAAGGTAGCCCATGCCACTTGCAATAACAATTCATATATATATATATATCACAAATACAACAATAATACAGTAAGTATAACACAAGTATACATTACATCACATGCAAGTATAAACAAAAAAGAACATGCATATACAGGATGGTCAAGTATAAGTAATAGAATATGGAGCAAGTAGACATGTAACAAGCCAAATTAAAACACAACATCAACCCAATAAACAAAATGCAATGTATAAGATAAAGATGATGATGCACGAGGTTGGCACATAGCCTTGAGGTTGGTACACAACCATTGAGTCTTCTCCTATATATCCTTCGAGAAAGGTCCATAATATCCATTACCAGATACCAATATTTTGTATTTCCCAATGTTTCCAATATTTCTAGTATTTCCAAGCGCATAAATTACATAAGACACAAATCAAGTACACATACATGACAACAAGTAAATATAAAGAAATAAAACAAACAAGTGAAATAATGCGTATGATGACATAAGAATGAAGATGAAATGTTCACAATAATTCAAAATGAGTATTTCCACACCCAAGCTACATGGTTTATTTACACAACCAATCTATATGATGTATTTCCAAAACCAACCACAATATTACAATTTCACAACCACGTGAGCCAATATCTACTCACTATTTCCACTATCCATAAATTTTCCACAAGATTCATATGGCCACAAAGTATGAATATATCACAATATGCCAATTTCATCATAATAGGCATTTCTAACAATGCAGTAAAATTATTCATATGTATTCTAGGCTATCAACATCACATAAGACCCCGCATGGTCGCACATATCACATGGTATCTCAAATTCAACAATTACATCACATTAGCCCCCCACATGGGCACAACATATAGATAGTCATATTTCATGATTAGATCCCATCCTTAACATGCATTTTGGTAGACAAATTAACTACCCAACCTAGTCTACAGAGTTGAGCCACAACCTACCTCGAATGTTAGAACTGGTCCTCTATAATTTGATTTCAAAGTCCTACTCCTTATGAGCAATCCCAAAATAAACTAAAAATAAGAAACATAGAATCTAGATGTCAAAACAAAGCCAACTATACCCATATTGTCTACTTTTGGTTTGGGGTCAAAATGGACACCCGAAATAGGTTTCTAAAAAAGAAGGAAAAAATTATAACTTTACTTCAAAAACTTGTTCCTCATACCTTTAGGAATCTATAGGTAAGAACCCAAGTCAAATTGAGTCAAAATGAGGTTCAAATTTAAGAAAAACATTTTTATTCTTTACCGGGTAAATCCTTTAAAATCAGTTAAAAATTTTAAGAATCGATGATGGTTTAAAGATGAAATCGAGGATAAAAAAGTAATTATAGGATTAGGATCATTATTCAAGTAAAAAGGAGTAAAATTTGAGGATAAATCAAGTGATAAGGTATTTGGGGTTTTTGAATGATGAATCAAGAATTAAAGCAAGAAAAAGATGAAATCTCACCTTAAATTTGCAAAAGAATAGAAAAATAGATGTTAATCTAGCTTCCCATTTACCTACAAGCTTCACTTTTAGGCTCTCACTCTGTTTTAGGATTTAACTCTCAAGAGGCAAGGTGAAAATGAGCTAAAATTGAGTAAAAAAGGCTATTTATACGTCACACCAAGTTACCAGTCATTTTAGGCATAAAATTCAATGCCCAAATGCATTTTACCCATTTAAAGAATAAAACACATTCACTATATGTGATTTACCCTTTATTTCTCCAGGTTACACCAGCAACCTAGTGCAGCAGATTTTTAAGTCGAAAACAGACTTCAGCGGGGTGTCTAGGATTCATTCAGAGTCTGGTATATACAAACAAACTATGTAACCACACTAAATTTGATGCTCTTAACTCAATGGTGATATTAGAATTTCAAGAAAAATATTATTTTCACAGAGTTGACCCTCGAAATCCAAAATTATAATTTTCTAAATCGAGGATTGAAATAAAGTTTAAAATCCATAAAACCCAAACAAATATTTTACCACTCTAAAATTGACGTTTCAAATCTACTACGTAGTCTATTTATTCATCTATCCCACAGATCAAAAGATAACCACATAAGTGCATAATAAGGTCCTCAATGCCTCTAAAAATCGCAATATCACATAGAAGGCACCAAAATGCATTGAGAATTGTGCCAATAACCCCCACACCCTAAAAATACCACAATACAACTATGGAGAAGGGTAAAATAGTCATTTTACATAGAAGCACATATTTCATATATATCATCAAATTTTCAAGTTGTTACACTACATCAATTTGGTTTTAAACCTCATCCATGTTTCATGAGGAGCCTTATCAGGTAGTTGCCTAAAGTTGTTGACCTCAACCCTTAACTATAACATCCTAGGAGGCAGAATGAACCTTTCTAGGAAAGCTCCTTTCAGTTTCCTTTAGTTTGTTATAGAATTGGGTATCAGCTCATTCAGCCATAGATTTGCCTCCCCGGATAGAGATAATGTAAATAACCTTAGACGAATGGCATTTTTTCCTACCCTAGGATTTTTGAATGACATACAAATATTAATGAAGTTAACCAAATGCAAATTAAGGTCATCCCTAGGTAATTCACCAAATAACCCCTTCAAGTTGAGCAATTAGATCATCATGCTAGTGATATTAAATTTCATCCTAGGAGCTAATGGTGGTAGAATAATTGATCTTATGGCGCTGGCTCCATCCAAATCAGTGTCATCGTCATCTAGATCAAATTGTACCATAGGCTATTGGTTCACTCTCTTTCTTACTTGATGATTTCAATTTGTTAGTGCAATGTTTTCAGCACGTCGCCTATTCATAGGGTCGACCAATTCATCATCACCTAGATCCTCCTCATTTACATTATGCACATGCCCGGGTATGTTAGCATTCTGCTGGTTAACTTGTGCATTAGCCAAAGCAGCCAGCCCTGTAGCCTCTTGTTGGTTAGCCATGTTCCTTCTCAAAGTTCTTTGAGATTTCAAATTATAAAGTAATAATGGCTTACCAGATCTTCGGGTTCATCGCATGCATGATAAATAACCTGAAAGTATCAAAAATAATAAATAAAGGTAAAATTAGGAAACTTTACCTAGAGTCAATTAATGCACATAAACTTAATTGACAACCACATTCCCCGACAATGACACCAAAATTTGATATGCCAAAATTACAACTTTCCTAAAAGAATGTATATGGTTTTTGTCAAATATATAACCCAACTAATGTTAGGGTCGAATCCCACAGTGAATAAGGTGTTAACTAAGTCGTATGATTACTAATAGACTATTAGTCATAAGTTTCCAATAATAAAATGGGGGTTTGTTGTTAAGAATGTTTCTTTAAGCATTTGCAATACAGTAAAGACAAATGCTTTTGTTGTAACGTGTAAACAAATAAGAATTAAAAAACTAGGGTTATGATCACTAAGGTATTTCAATGCTAAGGGTTGTGGGTTTTATAAAATCATACATCAAGGATTACAATTATAGAGAAATTTGCATATTTCCATCCAATTGTTTTTCAACCCTTAAAGATAGATTCACCTTAATTCTTTCAAACTTAAAGTGTCCAATAATAATTTCCCAAAATATTGATCCTATTAAAGTATCAATTGCAAAATTAGAGGGTAAAGGTTGTAATCATCTCGTCATCATTCTATTTTCCCAACATTGACTTCTTTGTTCAAGAAAGTTATGTTTATGGGCACATTCCTCAAGTTTGCAACCCATAGAAATCATAAAACTGAAGAGAAGGTGATGTAATTGCAATTATTATTAAGAATTCATCAATCCCACAACCCTAATATTAAATTACACCAAGGCCCCCATAATCCTAGTTATGGGAACTTTAGCCAGACATGATTAAGAAGAAGATGAACAAATTATATTTCATAAATAATTTAGAATAAACTTACAAATCAAAAGTTATTTCTCAAATCTAAATTCACAAGAAACAATGGTGTAAACTTCAGCTCTCTCCTTGTTTCTCAGATACTTTTACATTACAAGTTTAGAAAATAGTCAAAAAGATGACTATTCTAACCCTAAGCTCGGTATTTATAGGTTCACAAAAAGTTGGGATTTGAAATTCAAATTTGGGTTGCAGCATTACCACCGACGGTTTGCCCGATAGGTCATTGGGTTTGTGACGATCTGTCGGCTAGGTTATCAGTGGTTAGCCAATGTGATGCTGACCTTCTGGTGATGGCGATGGATCGTAAAATGATCCATCGAGGACCTGACAATCCCTCATGACTTCCTTCCTTGGTGACTAAATTGTACTTCATTCTGCTTAAGGTGCGATACCTAGGCCAACGGCCCATCATAGGTCATTCGCTTGGTCTGTCACCCAGTGTTTTGACTTCTTAATATTCTGCTAAATTTATGATAGTTAGATCAACATCCCATTATAAGTTCGACGGTCAATTGTTTGGAACATCGTAGTCTGTTAGAATCCACGTTTTTAAGTTATTCTTGCTTTTGAGTTTGTTTCTTGAGAATAAGTAGAACGAGCATCAAATACATCAATAGTTGCTAGAAAATAAATAATTATCCTTCATAAGAGGTGCAAGATTTTCTTTCAAATGTTGGAACATCAAATAGTGTTTCATCTTGGGTGGTAAGCTTTAGAACCCTTAAAGATAGATTCACCTTAATTCTTTCAAACTTAAAGTGATAGATTAGTCCAACAAAAACTTTCCCAAAATATTGATCCTATTAAAGTATCAATTACAAAACTAGAGGGTAAAGGCTCTAATTATCTCGTCATCATTCTATTTTCCCAACATTGACTTCTTTGTTCAAGAAAGTTATGTTTATAGGCATATTCCTCAAGTTTACAATCCATAGAAATCATAAAACTGAAGAGAAGGTGATGTAATTGCAATTATTATTAAGAATTTATCAATCCCACAACCCTAATATTAAATTACACCAAGGCCCCCATAATCCTAGTTATGGGAGCTTTAGCCACACATGTTAAGAAGAAGATGAACAAATTATATTTCATAAATAATTTAGAATAAACTTACAAATCAAAAGTTATTTCTCAAATCTAAATTCACAAGAAACAATGGTGTAAACTTCATCTCTCTCCTTGTTTCTCAGATACTTTTACATTACAAGTTTAGTAAATAGTCAAAAATATGCCTATTCTAACCCTAAGATCGATATTTATAGGTTCACAAAAAGTTAGGATTTGAAATTCAAATTTAGGTTGCAGCATTACCACCGACGATTTGCTTGATAGGTCATTGGGCTTGTGACGGTCTGTCGGCTAGGTCATTGGTGGTTATCCAATATGATGCTGACCTACTGGTAATGGCAACGGATCGTAAGATGATCCATTGAGGACCTGACAATCTATCATGCCTTTCTTTCTTAGTACCTAAATTGTACTTCATCCTGCTTAAGGTGCGATACCTAGGCCAACGGCCCATCATAGGTCAGTTGCTTTGTCTGTCATCCAGTGTTCTGACTTCTTAATATTCTGATTAAGTTATGACAGTTAGATCAATAGCCCATTGCAAGTTTGACAATCAATCATTTGGACCATCGTAGTCTGTCAGAATCCACATTTTTGAGTTATTCTTGCTTTTGAGTTTGTTTCTTGAGAATAAGTAGGACGAGCATCAAATACATCAATAGTTGCTAGAAAACAAACAATTATCCTTCGTAAGAGGTGTAAGATTTTCGGTCAAATGTCAGAACATCAAATAGTCTTCCATCTTAGGTGGTAAGCTTTAGGGTTCTAAAGTAAATGCTATACAAAGTCACATTGCCAAAGACCATGAATCATCTCATCTAGAAATATCAGAGTTGTCTTCAAGGAAACTTTACTACATAGAAAATCAGCAAAAATCAGAAAGTAGATGTGCCCCATAGTGGATATATATTTACATATATGATCTTTACTTTAGAAAATTTAGCAACATTAACATTACATAAACATTCAAAATCTTACTAACAATAAAGTAGTTAACTTTTGTCGAAGATTTCTAAGCAACTCCTCTTTTTCTTTAGTCACTATATACTACACAACCCTCTTATAAAGTCCTTTCCCACACTCCAAGGGTTGCATAATACACATAACTTAATATAAAATGTGTGATGGATAATAAACTCATATAACACCTAATTAAGTGGTATGCCACCACATTCTTTTTTCTTCTTCAATACAACTACACACAATCATTCTATAATATTAATCACTACCCCCGACCATATTAGATATAGAATAGTCCCTAATCAGTCTCAAAATCCTTCAGCATAATAAAAAATACTCCAATCACCTTTCATGAGTTCTAGACAATAATATAAACACAATTTCCATCCAAATCATGTATATAGGAAGGGGAAAATGAGCAATAACCTTACCTTAGTTCTCTGATAGTTTATTATCATAAATTATATCTCTTTAAGATATTTATTCCTTCATACACATAAATCAAAGGAGAAGAAAAAATCTCTTAATAATCAAGAAAAATGGGATTGTCAAACTTATAGAGGGTTGTCCTATAATTTAAACATAAAGAGCATAATTTCCATAGGTTCCTTAATCTAAGCTCATGAAATACACTTGCCTTTATCCTTTAAGAAAGTGAATACTAAGAAACCAATAGGATTTTTAGGGTTGCTATTGAAGCTAAGAGAGACCAAAAGAAAACTCTAGAATCCTGATTTTACTTGCAAGTTAAAATGAGTCAAATGAGTTGATTTCAATCCCTTTTAAGAGAACTGATCTTAGCTGGCTTTCTTGATCATTTTGGTCCATAATTTTTCAAGTATGTGATGCACCTACTTGAAATACCCTGGGTTTTGGCCCGTAGAAATTTACTGAGTTTTGGACTCACTATCTTAGTAACTACTCACCATAAGAGTTGTATGGTGTGGGTACGAGTTAGGTAACCCTAGTCATAGGGAGTCCAGTGGATGGTGGTTGGGTTTTTATTGTGGTTGTGGTTTGGTGGTATGGGTCATTAGGGGTAGTAACGATTTATTTGGTCGGTCCCTTCATCAAATTAGTAACTTAGTGACTTGATTTGGCTTTGAGTATGAGTGGCTCACCAAGATATATGAGGATAGGTTACAAGCCATTGTGATAAGTCGTATGTTGTCTAGTATCAATCCCTTTGGATTCTGTCTTGGGTATGACTGAACCATACGAGTCGTATGGTCTGATCACGTATGGGGGATAGAGATTCATATGGTGGAGAGTGTATGGGTGTCCAACTCATTTTCTTGGTGAAAACTCAATGGTACAAATCATATGTTATGGTCATAAGTCACAGGGTCAACTCGTAACCACCTACGGTAATTTTATAGTTTTAAGTTGGGAGCATTCTGGACATTTTTCCTTTGTTACTCCTTTTGATGCCACAATATTAAACACCTTTGGAGGCTTTATTAACCTATTATTCTCAATCAAAAACTCTTAAAATCTCTTTCAAACTCTTTTCCAAGCAAAAGGCTAGGGTTTCATTAAGATAATTAATTAAGGCTTTCAAGGGTGGTTTCTCTTTGTTTTACTTATTGTCTAAGGAATGTTACTCCTCCCTCATTGTTATTTTACAAAGATCATATGATTTAATGTATGATTTTTATGATATTGTTATGGTTTGAAATAATGGTTGGGGATTTTGGATGTTCATGGTTGAATAATGGTTCTCATGGATTAATTATGTTTTCTTTCATGCTTTTGGTATGATTTTGATATTTCGGGATGCATGTTAATGGTAAATTACTTCAAGGTATATGGATTCCTCAAATTCCTTAGTTATGATTTGGAAACTTATGTGCCCTCAACCTGTTTGTTAAAATGCCAATTAGAATGATTTTGTCAAATTGTTTGAATACTCTTGATATCTTTACATTGCATAAATGATAATGGAACCTGAACTGGTTTGACTGATTTTAAATGGTTTGGAAAGGCCTTGGTGGTCATACTTTTGGTTTAATTAGAAACTTTGGAGTCAACTTGGTTTAATGATTTTGGTATGGCATAAAAGGATATACTTGCAATCTCTAATATTTGTATGATGATACCAATGGCTAATGTATAAAAAAAAGAATCCTTGGTAAATGGTTGGAATATGTAACTTGGTTTTAATATGGGCTTAAAGTGGGTTGTGTTTGTAAAGCCGTGAAAGGTGGAGGTATCATGGGTACGAATACTGGAAACTCATGTTTTCCTATGTGAGGTTTGTTCATGGTGACCGTGTGTATGATGTCACACTTTATACTTTGGGAGATGTACTAGTCATCTCAGGTTTTTCTTTGGTTCATGCGTCTAACACGCATCGAGGCTTTTTCAGCAAGGGAAGTTGAACCCATATATCCCGTGGGTGGATATTTAGGATGGTAGAGCAACACAACCTAGGATAAGGTTTTAAATGCATGCTAAACCCAGTTCCCTATCCTGGCATAGTATATATTTATATGTGTGATTGCATATAGTTAGTTAATTTTGTTTTAAATAATGACATTATTTTATCTTTATCATGAGTACATACTAGAAGTTACTCCGCTAACCATCTTTGAGCATTGTATCCCCACATGATGCAAGAACCGGCCATACTACTATTCTTCCCGTTCAATAACTTAGGTCCAGGGACAATTTTGAGACAAATTAAAGTAGTAAGCTTCTATACTCTGAAAGACCCTATTTCATGCTATGGACTTCTTTTCATTATTTTGTTTCTTGGATTTTGGTTCTGGACATGGTCAAGGGCATGTCTCGACTGGATATTACTTGACTTTGGTTAGAGGCTTTATCGGGCTAGTATATGCATGGACGGTGTCGGTATTGGTGTTAGCCTTGGTATTGGTATTTGCATTGAGGTTGGCATTGGTTGAATATTTGAATGAGGTTTTTGGATTACGAATATAAACTTTATTTAATGTCTTTGAATTATTAATTTATCTTGCTATATGTTCAAAATTCATCCGACATAAGGTGCAGGGTAGTTACAATTTGGTATTAGGGTGATCTTCTATCCTGGCTGGAGTTGAGAAGCCTGAGATAACTAGGCCCTGGTTTAAGTTATGTCAGCTTAGTATCAGAGCCCTAGGTCTATGGTCAACTTGGTGTTCGACAAAGCCGTTTCGAGTAGAGTCTCTTTTAAGGGTGTGTAGCGCGCCACACTTATAAGGGAAAAGCTTTGAGGCATTTAGGAATTTTTCTCTTTCTTGTGTTCTATTTTTGAGCTATATAGTCTAAGGCCCTAAATTTTCCTTTAATTCCTATTTATTTGCCTTTCAGATTAAGCCTCCTCAATGATCTGAAGCTCACAACAACTTCTCTGCTCTACTTGGGGATAATACTAATGGGACAGACTCTGCTTATAGGGTCTAGACTCAGTCTAGGGGGCTAGTTATTGGTTGTCCTCCTAGAGTACCATCAGTTCCCCCAGTCCTTCTCGAGCTCATCAGGTAGATATAATGAATGCTGAGTTTTGTCAATCTATCCATATATTGGCATAGTTAGCAGCTTCTCAAGACGAGCGTGGTGTTTATGTTACCCCATCTTCTTAGGGCATAAAGGTTGGCCAATTTATGAGACTGAGCCCTATTGTGTTCACTGGTGTTAAGGTTGAGGAGAATTCTCAAGGTTATATTAGTGAGATAGAAAAGTTCTTCTGCATTATGCATGCTATTAATGTTGAGGGTGTGGATTTTATTACCTACCAACTGAAGGATGTAGTATACCAATGATATGAGAAATAAGAGCAGTCAAGGGGTGACGATGTTGAGTTAGTTATGGGATGATTTCTTAAGTGTTTTTATGGACTGCTTCTTTCCTCAGGATTTGAGAGAGACCAAGGCGAAAGGGATTGTTAATCTAAAGCAAGTCAAGATATCAGTCAACGAGTATGCCTTGAAGTTTTACCAGTTATCTCGGTATGCTCCGGAGTTAGTATCTAGCATGAGGCTAGAATGAGAAAGTTTATTTTCGGGTAGTCCCAAGACTTGATCTTGGAAAGTAAAGCTTCCTTGTTGAACAAGGATATGGATATCTCTAGGTTGGTCGTGTACATGCAGCAGGTTGAGGAAGATAAGAAAAAGAAGGCTGAGATTGGGGAGAGGTAGAATAAAAAGTTCAAATTTTTTTATTAGGGTGATGGTCAACAGTAAAGTGGTGGGGATGGTGGGAAGTAGTTCAAGAAGGGGTGGGGCAATTCTGGGTCTCACTCAATGGCTAATGCTCTCTACCCAAAGCCATCTGGTGACAAGACATTTTCAGAGTAGAGATAACTATAGGGCATAGGGTTTCCAATCATATGCTAGTGGGTCCCAATTAGCTCTACTATATCCTATATGTAGATTTTGTGGTTGATTTCATTGGGGTTACTGTGATGAAGGAAAGACAAGTGATTCAACTATAGTCATCCAGGGCACATAATTAGAAACTGTCTTATTGGTAAGGTTGCTTATAGGGAAAACAAAGTTCTTATTTTCTCTTGTTCAGCTCCAACACCAAAGGTGCACCTTTTGGCTCCGGCATTGGTCGAAATCGTCTTTATTCTCTTACTAACCGCCAAAAGTCTGAGGCATCATATGATGTCGTGACTGGTATATTGAAATTCTTTTCCTGTGATGTGTACTGTTTACTCAATCTAGGGTCCACTCTTTCTTATGTGACCCCATTTGTGGCTGTGCATTTTGATTTTGGTCCCAAGTGTATTCTGAACCCTTTCTCTGTTTCTATCTTGGTGGGTGACTCTATGGTGGGTAGAAGAGTCTACAGGGGTTGTGTTGTGTCTTTGGATGGTCGGGAGACTCTGGTGGATCCGTTTAAACTAGATATAGTTGATGTCGGTATCATATTGAGAATAGATTGGTTGCACTCATGCTATGTTTCTCTAGACTATAAGACCCGTAAGGTTGTCTTTAAATTCCCTAATAAGCCAATTATTGAATGGGAGAGTGGTTCCTTAGCTCCTAAAGTAAGGTTCATATCATATCATAGAGCTCGAAGATTGATCTTTAATGGGTGTCTCTACCATCTGGTCTGGGTTAAAGATCATAACTCATAGGGTCTTGTTTTATATTCCATCTCGGTGGAGAATGAATTTCTTAAGGTCTTCCCTGATGACTTTCTTGGCGTTCCTCCTGATAGGGAGATTGATTTTGGGATAGATCTTATTTCGGACACTTACCCTATCTCTATTCCCCCATATAGAATGGCTCTAGCTGAGTTAAAGAAGCTTAAAGAGCAATTAAATAATCTTTTAGACAAGGGTTTCACTATCCTAGCGTGTCTCCATGGGCTGTAATGATTTTATTTCTGCGTAAGAAGGATGGTTCTCTTCGAATATGTATTGATTATCTGTAGCTGAATAAAGTGATGGTAAAGAATATATACCCTCTTCCAAGGATCGATGATTTGTTTAATCAGCCTCAGGGTGTTAAGTTTTTCTCCAAGATAGATCTTCAGTCTGAGTGTCATCAACTAAAGATTAGGGAGGTGGATATCCCTAAGAATACTTTTCGTACATGGTATGGGCATTTTGAGTTTTTGGTTATGTCTTTTGGGTTGACCAATGCCCCGGCAGCATTCATGAACTTGATGAACAAGTTATTTCATCAGTTTTTAGATTTTTTCTTGATTGTCTTCATAGATGATATTTTGGTGTATTCTAAGAGCCGGTGGATCATGTTAATCACCTCCGTATTGTGTTGTAGATCTTGAAAGATCAGTAGTTGTATGCCAAATTTTTGAAATATGAATACTGGTTAAACGATGTCACTTTTTTGGGTCATGTCATTTCTAGTGAAAAAATCATGGTGGACCCACAGAAAGTTGCAATGGGTAAGAAGTGGCCTACACCCATGCCTCCAACTGATATTTGGAGCTTCTTGGGTTTATCCAGCTATTACAGGAGGTTTGTGGAATTTTTTTCAACTATAGTTGCCCTGCTGACTAAGTTAACTTAGAAAAAGGTAAAGCTTTTGTGGTCTGATGCGTGTAAAGATAGCTTTGAGAAGCTGAAGGGCAAATTGACTTCGACATCGATCTTGACATTGGCTGAAGTCTCGGATGGTTTTGTAGTCTATTATGATAAGTCTCATGTAGGGCTTAGTTGCATTTTGATGCAGCATGTCAAAATGATATCTTATGCCTCTAGACAGTTGAGGTGCATGAGAAGAATTATCCAACTCATGACTTAAAGCTATTGGTTGTGGTATTTGCATTGAAAATATGGCGTCATTACCTATATGGCGTGCATGTGGATATATTTTTCAATCATAAGAGCATGCAATATGTCTTCACTCAGAAAGGGCTAAACCTCAGGTAAAGGATATGACTTAAGCTGCTCGAGGATTATGACATGAATCTTTACTATCATCTAGGTAAAGCTAATGTGGTTACTGATACTCTTAGAAGGTTATTCATAGGGTATCTTTCGATATGAATAAAAGGAAGTGAGAGTTGGTGAAAGATGTTCACCATTTTACTGACCTTGGAGTTCACTTCTTGGACTCTGAGGATGGTGGTGTATTTGTTCAGAAGGTGGCAAAGTCATCCCTGGGTGCTAAGGTAAAGGAGAATCAAGTGTTGGATCTTGTCTTAATGAGGATCAAGGGTGATGTAAGTGGGTAGAAGGTGATGGCCTTTGAGATTAGTGATGATGGTACCTTGTGGTACCAAGAAAGGTTATGTGTCCTCGACATAGATGGATTGCGAGAGAGGATATTGTCTATGACTTAAGAGTAGTACTATGTTATTCATCCTATTTCGACAAAAATGTATCATGACTTAAGGAGATGTATTAGTGGAACAATATGAAGAGGAAAATGGCTAGTTTTATGGCTAAGTGCATGTTGTGCCAACAAGTGAAAGTTGAGTATATGATGCCTGAAGGATTGTATCAAGAGATTGAGTTTCTCGTGTGGAAGTGGGAAGTGATCAACATAGATTTTGTTACAGAACTTCCTCAGTCTCAATCAGTTTGATTAGATTTGGATCATCGTAGATAGGATGACTAAGTCTGCTCACTTTTGGCAAGTGAGGACTAATTTTTCAGCAAAGGATTATGCAAGGAACTATCTCCAAGAGATTGTGAAGTTGCATGGGGTACCAATTTCCATTATCTCAGATTGTGGTATACAATTTTCATCACACTTTTGGCGATTGTTTTAGAAAGGCTTGGGGACCAAGGTGAATCTTAGCACTTCTTTCCACCCGTAGTCGGATGGGCAAGCGGAAAGGACTATGTATACATTGGAAGATATACTCTGTGCTTGTGTGATTAACTATGGTGGTAGTTGGATTAAGAATTTGCCACTTATAGAGTTTACATTTAATAATAGCTACCACTCAAGCATTGGAATGGATCCATTTGAGATGTTGTATGGTAGGAGGTGTAGGTCTTCTATTGGGTAGTTCGTAGTTGGTGAGCCAAAGATATTTGGCTTGGATTTGGTTTATCAATCCATGAAGAAGTTGAAGGTGATTCGGGATAGGCTTAAACCCTCCCAAAGATGCCAAAATTCCTATGCAGATGTTAGGCATAAAAAGTTAGAGTTTGAGGTTGGGGATAGGGTATTCTTGAAGGTATCTCCTATGAAGAGAGTGAAACAGTTTGGGAAGATAGGAAAACTTAGTCCCTGGTATATTGGTCCGTATTTGTTTTGAGAAGGGTTGGAAATGTTGTGTATGAGTTGGAGTTGCCTTCTAGATTATGCTATATTTACCCATATTCTATGTTTCTATGTTGAGAAAGTGTGTGGGTGATCCTTCACAGATTGTACCTATCAAAGATATTGATATTTTGGATTCTCTATCTTATGAGGAGGTCCCGATAGAGATCTTAGATCAGCAGGTTCGTTGATTATGGACCAAGGACATAGCTTCGGTAAAGGTTCTATAGAGGAACCACAAGGTTAAAGAGGTTACTTGGAAAGCCGAAGAGGATATGAAGTCCATGTATTCATTCCTATTTCTCATTTCGGAAAATCATGCTTCAGGTATATGTTATTCTTAACATGTTTGTTTTCTAACTTAGATAAAGGTAAGAGTGGATTGTGAATTCCTTGGTAATCTATATTATGTCTTAAAGGTAAGTATAAGGGGTGTTTGGAGGGGTAATTATGATAGTCACTGCTTTTTCCCATCATTCGAGTATGAATGATCCAAGTGGCAGAGAATTGAAATACCCTGGGTTTTGACCCTTAATAATTTCCTGAGGTTTAGACTCACTGTCTTAGTAACGACTCATCATACGAGTCGTATGATATGGGTATGGGTCAGGTAACCCTAGTCATAGAGAGTACAGTGGATGGTGGTTGGGTTTCTATTATGGTTACGCTTTGGTGGTACGGATCGTTAGCAGTGGTGATGGTTTGTTTGGTTGGTCCCTTAATCAAATTAATAACTTAGCGACTTGACTTGGCTCTAAGTATGAGTGGATCACTAAAAGTCGTGAGGATAGGTTACGATTTGTTGTGAGAAGTTGTATGTTTTAGCCATATATGGGGAACAAGGATTCTTATGGTAGACAAAGTATGGGTGTCCAAATCACTGTCTTGGTGAATACTCGATGGTATAAGTTGTATGTCATGGTTACGAGTCACGGGCTCGACTCATAACCAGCTGCGATAATTTAATAGTGTTATGTTAGGGGCATTTTGGACATTTCCCTTCTGTAAGTCCCTCTGATACCACGACATAAAACACCTTTGGAGGCTTCATTAACCTATTATTCTCAATCAAACACTCTTAAAATATCTCTCAAACTCTCTTCCAAGCAAAAGGATAAGGTTTATCAAGATAATCAATTAAGGCTTTCAAGGGTGGTTTTTCTTCGTTTTCTTGGTGTCTAAGGCATGTTACTCCTCCTTCATTGTTATTTTACAAAGAGTATTTGTTTTAATGTATGATTTTCATGATATAGTTATGGGTTGAAATAATGGTTAGGAGTTTTGGATGTTCATGGTTGAATAATGGTTCTTATGGTTTAATTATGTTTTCTTTCATGCTTTTAGTATGATTTTGACATTTTGAGATGCATGTTAATGGTAAATGGACTTCGGGGTATTATGGATTCCTCAAATTTCTTGTTTATGATTTTGAAACTTATGTGCCCTCAACTTGTTTGTTAAAATGCCAATGAGAATGATTTTGTTACATTGTTTAACTACTCTTGATATCTTTGCATTGCATAAATAGTAATGGAACCTGAACTGGTTTGGTTTATTTTAAATAGTTTGGAAAGGCCATGGTGGCCATGGTTTTGGTTTAATTGGAAACTGTGGAGTCAACTTGGTTTAATGGTTTTGGTATGGCACAAAAGGATAGACTAGCAAGCTCTAATTTTGATATAACGATACTAACGGTTAATGCCTAAATAAAAGACTCCTTGGTTAATGGTTGGAATGTGTAATTTGGTTTTAATATGGGCTTAAAGAGGGTTATGTTATCAAAGTCGTGGAAGGTGGAGGTCCCATGGGGATCAATACTGGAAACTCATATTTGCCGATGTGAGGTTTGGTCATGGTGATTGTGTGTATGATGTCACACTTTATATTTTAAGAGATGAACTAGTCATCTCAGGTTGTTCTTCAGTTCGTGCAACTAACACACACTGGGGCTCTTTCAGCAGGGGGATGAACCTATATAGCCCATAGGTAGATATTTAGGATGGCAGAGCTACACAACTCAGGTTAAGATTATAAATACATGCTAAACCTAATTTCCTATCCCAACACGGTATATATGTATTGTGTGATTGTATATGGTTATTTGATTTGGTTTCAAATAATGGTATTAGTTTATCTTTATCCCTGAGTACATGTTAGAATTCACTCCTCTAACTATCTTCAGGCATTGTATCCCTACACAATGCAGGAACCGACTATACTACCATTTCTCCTGCTCAGTGACTTAGATTCGGGGACAACTTTGAGTTAGATTGAAGTGGTGAGCTTCTATACTCCGGAAGACCCCATTTCATGCAATGGACTTCTTTTCATTATTTTTGTTTCTTGGATTTTGGTTTTGGCCATGGTCGGGGGCATACCCGACTGGATGTTACTTGATTCTGGTAGGCTTTGTCGGGATACTATTGTAATGCCTCGAAATTGGGTCCCTAGACAACAAATGGTGCTTAAGGGCATAATTGACCCTAAGCTAACCCTTCTACTGGCATAACTCATAAGCAACTGAATAAAATGCTCAAGTCTACATGAGATCAGCGAAAACATAGAACTTATCTGAACTTGATCAATACAATTATGAACATTACAAGGTTACAACTCTACTTTTACAAATGAAATTAAAACTGAATACATCAACTTCTACTGACTGTCTATAAAGCCTCTACTGATACTAACTTCAGATAGATGGGTCATGAATCCCAACTACCCAATATCAACATGACTAAAGTAAGAAAATATGATACTCCTTAAACTGTATAACTGACTCAAGCCCTCGAATCAAAAGGACTCATCACCTGCTGACTGGAAGCGGTAAACTGACTGAATGCGGTATCTGCGCTATAACTTGTACCTACATTATAAGGCACTGAAGCATATAGAAATATATGAGGTTCAGTACTTTAAAGAATGTACTGAGTATGTGGGGGTGCAATGCAACATTATAAATAATATCATAAAAGATTATGAAAAATCATGCATGCTGACGATAACTACTTTCTTTGTTTGAATTAATTGAAATATATTCCTTGAAACTCATCATTAGTAATGCAAGCATTATATATCTCATAAATCATTATACTCAACTCAAACTCTTTAAATCATGACTTAGAGTGACTCAGTAACTTATGAAACTTGAACTCTTATGGACTTGGGAGTTTCTTATAACCGACATGACTACACCATATGAGCCGCATGGAGTCCAACATTTTGACCTCCTAAGGAGAGAACCCCACATTGGCGAGGGCGTTGTACTCTTTCCAGGGAGTACAACCTCAATCTCATTATCATAATCCTATACCCAGCCTCTGGCCCATAATTATCAACATCAATCCTAGGGTGACACGTAGTTTTGGGGAAATACCACATTTCCTGCTCGGTGCTAAATACTCCTCCCAGACTCAGCTCAGAATGCATTAGGAAATCCACCTTAATCAATATCAACTCATGGGTCTACAATAGAGACCAAAACATAAATATATATATATATATATATCGTCGGTAAATCATATACAACTGTGGATTCCTAACTCGACACAAAATCAAACAATCTTTCTCAACATTAAGATGTATCAATTTATTAAGTCATGGTAACATCAATAACTTTGAGAAAATATCAAGACTCATTTTAACAACTCAATCTCATGAATCAATATACTCGATAATCCAATTTTTCATAAGGAGGCTTAAAGCTTGACACATGTCTTAAAAGCACTTGAAATACCAACTCATGGTAGAAACATGAAATTCACAATATTAAATATCAAGTCATAATTTGAAAGTTGTAAAATACTCATGTATCAAAAACTTCAAGAAAACATCATCTCATAATAACAATATTCAACTCATGGTATAAGTTCTGAATTTAAGGAATAAAATGATGAAATAGTCATGTGTATCAATCTTGATTTGCTCAAATATCATAAATCATTAATAAAGTAATTTGGGTGTAAACCCACTTTGCAAAATCATGGATTTCAATAGTAGAAATTAAATCTTTGGGCACAAAAACGAAAGAAGTATTCTTGTTCAAACCCCACATACCTTGAATTATAAATTTGAGAATAAGAGACTTGATTGGAACTTCTTTCTCGCACTTTTAGGCTAAGATTCTTGAACCACTTGGAGAAATCTATGGGAGATTCTTGAATTTCTTGGAAGAAGATTGGATTTTTTTTTTGGGTCTTGGAAGAAAACCCTAGCTTCTAGATAATTCTTGGAGAGATTGGAGAGAAATAAGAGAAAATGATCTTCCCTTTACTACTTGGATATATTTGTAATACCAAAATGGGCGGAAAATACCAAAATGCCCTTTTGAAAAAAAGCTGAAATTCGCTGATCGGGGCCTGTGATGGTTGACCTGACGGTCCGTCAGAGGGACTGAAGGTCCACTAAGTCGTCCATCACTCGAGGGACAAAAATTGAATATTCTGCCTCGACCTGACGGACCCCTTGACGGTCCATCAACTTTTTGACGGTCCACCACTTTGACCATTACACGATGAACAAAAATAGGGGTCACTGCCTTGGGTTGATGGGACACTTGACGGTCCACCAAGGACTTGGTGGTTCGTCAGGTCTTCCATCAGGCCTGGGCGATTCCGATATTGTTTAGTAAAACGGTCATAACTCCCTCGTCCGATGTCGGATTTCGATGAAATTAGCATCGATGGAAAGGTTATTCAATGCTCTACATGACAAAAAGTAAAAATTAGAGAAATTCTACATGGTTCTATCATCATTCACTTTGGAAGTCATTTCCATATACTCAGAAGACGGATTTAAACTCAAGGAACAATCGGGGTATTACAATATCTCCCCCTTGGAAACATTCGTCCTCGAATGTTGCTAGTTTCGCTAAGAACACAGAGAAAACTAAAGATACATAGCTGAAACAACTTGCTAATCTAAATCTATATCTTTCTAAGCTTTGGAGTACTTCGCTGAATGTATAACTCGTGGTGAGAATAGCTATACCGTTGGATCTGAGACTGGAAAATAATAGAATAGAGGACAACTGTAATTCTCAACTAAGTCTGAGCTGGTTTACCTTCTTCTTATAATAAAGAGCCAGCTCATGCTGAGATTTTAGGATTCACTTGATGTGATCAAGGTGTAGTCGTACTCATAGACTGCGAAGTGATAATTTATGCAAGCGTAGGTCACAAGGAACAAGGCTAAAATTATACAATGGGTATTACATGGTCTGGGTTAGAATACTTGGGAAAAATAAGACCGTTCAATTAATACGTACAGACTGAATCATAATTAGATATCCGAATCTGAAACTGATTCCTGATACATATACTTAACTAAATTTGTAGCTTTTGGGTCCGAGAAACCACTTGCCGGATTGACCGTACTTATGAAACTTCAAGTGGTAAGACCAGACTAGTTTCGAAAAATGGAAGACCATAGAACCTATCTTCTAAATTTTAAAAACTGGGTTGCCGACTATGCAAACGAAATCGTACTAGATACTCATACTTAAGTAGAGGATTCCTTCAACCCCTTTCCAAAGAATTCTAACGGTATGAAGGAGCAAGGAACTTCGGGCAAGATCTAAACAAGACATCTGAATTAGAGATCATAGAATTGCCATAATCCCCTAGTTTAGAACATAAACCTGTAAATCATAAGTCAGGATAGAAGTACTAGGCCTCAAGTGATGCGACTTCTTACTCTCACACTTAACCATACTTCTCGAATGCTCTCTCAACTATACTATACCCTTTCGATGCTATACTTAATCGATAAGCCTTATAATCCGCACATGGCACTGATGCTTCCATCTACTCATATCTCCTCAAATCAAACCCTCTCATCATTTTTATGCCTAACCTAGAACTACCAAATTCTCCACATAACACCATTCTGAATCATTGACTTCCACATATCTACATTTTTACAACTTCTCACTTCAAGAGTAATTCTTATTACCTTTTCGACAACTCCAATCCATCTAGTACTAGTCATTTACTAAGGTGCAATGTATCCATCCACATGTACACAAACTTGACCTCCGAGCCCATCTTCATAACCACATATGCATTCCAAATCAAACACTTATAAAGTATAAAGCCTCTTCTTCATGTCATACACACCCCTTATCAAGAACAATTTTCATGCACTCACCTTAGACAAGTACACCCGATATACTCCTAACTAATCAAGTCCCGCAGAAACGCTTTACTTTAATTTTCCCCTCAGACTCATGGAATTACACAAAACGAACATACAACAATCTTTCCAATCATAACACATTAAACTTCAACTAACCATGGCATGTATCAAAGACTTAGCCTCAATCTTACTTCACCCTACCGCTTAGCCAAAGTAAGCATGCCATCCTCTGATGTTGATAAGGAAATATCTTCTCTCTCCCATCTAAACAACCATTCACCACTACTATCTTGATTAAGGAAAGGCAACTAAAAGATTAGAGCATGAGGATTTGACACATAAATAGATACTATGAATAACTTTACACTCAACTGAGGCTTGAAGAATAGAGGATTTAACATCATAAACTTATCAAAGAAATATAGCCCGAGGACATGCACAATATAAATCTGAATTTTTTTTATTATTGGAAGCATTACTTGAGTACTTGAACTAAACATACCACAGGACTTGAGTACTTGCGCCATGATCCGCATGACCTAAATCTAGAACTCACAATTTAGGGAATGTAATTCCAACTGCTAAAGATCTGAAACTCCGTATTTTGGGAACAAAGAGAGGGCACAATTCTTTATGGTATGCATGAGTTATGATTATGGAACTGAAGCGTAAAGCATGAGTAATTATTGGAAAAATTAAAAAGTTCTGAAATAAGAATGGGTTGAGCATCATTCTTTCCCACCGATACTTACAACTTACTGGCATATCTCCTAAAATCTAGGAGCTTAACTTGGTTACTCGTCCTATCATCTCCCTCTTAGACTTAAGCCATCACTCTGAATAGGTGAACCACCATATACGTACTAGTCTAAATTGAAATCATTTTACTCTAGAGTTCGGGATATATCAATATACAAGAACAATAGAATTTAATCCGAGTGACTACATCTAAAATTATACAACCACTTCCTTACACCACCGTCTGAATTACATCCTGTCCCTCTATACCTCCAGTAGTCATCATATGATACCCGCACGCTCACTAACTTTAGATCTACACGATCATCCCTATAGTCGGAGTATACACCACTTAATACTCAATCCTCATTCCTATTAACTCAATTTTTGAAATTTTCAAATGTTAGATTCTAACGCTCAACTTGAATGCTTCCCACCCTTTGATGGATCATACTACTACCGTTGTAACATACTAATATAACGCTTGTAGACTTATATTTCCAAACAATGAGAATTAAACTGACACAAAAAAGGCTCAACATTTTCAATATAAACCCCTTAACTCCGCCATCAAGAATATCGTTCATTACCTGACTAGTCTTTTCTCCATCTAGTAGCTCCACAACGCCACTATCCAAACCACTTGCAATGATGCTCAAAAATAGTACAGCCCCATAGAATTTTGGGTAAACTTCCTTATCATAGATACAATATCAAACTTAATTACAAGCCGATTAGACTCAAGATCTTGTATACACTGTTCAAACCTATTAGATCATTTCTCTATAACTAGAACCATTAACCAAGAAATCATCACATCCACCTTCATGGCCACCAATCATCCAAGCTTAATGCCTAGCTCTCAATATAACTTACAACTCCACCTCACACATAAAATTTTCACTTGGAAACTATAAAACAGAATATCCATAAATGCTAGCCTACTTAAACCTCATAACAATAATTGGTCATAATCATATGGCTTATCTTATTTACAACCCATCAACACATCCTTCTTCTACCCATCATTACTATCTATCCTTTGTACCTAGCTTAACTTAGTTCATAGCTCTCTAAGCCTCAACTTAACTTCCTCTTGCAATCCCGAGAGCACCCTAGTTAAAAACACTCATTCACTAAGTATCTTTGTCCATAACCTATACTCGTCTTATGCAACACACCGTCAACAACTCTTTTTGTACTTCAGCAAACTACTATTTACCTTAACCAATAACTCTTTCTCCTCTTTCCATGAGCTAATGTACAAGGACATATCACTTTATCACTAAATCGATCACACATAAAAAGGCTCGGCTATACATACTTTCAATAAATCACACTTACCACCCTTCTTGCCACCATACCTCTAAACCCAGTTCCAACCAGCACAAGGAAACAAGATACACAAAGAGTTGTTGTGAATCAAAATAGGCCTCACCCAACTTCACTAGTCTTTCAGTTTCAATAGTATAATGATGAAAAAATTACGAAAGGTAGAAACTTGGCATACAATATTTGATGATTTAGGAATACACATCTCACTCTATCTTAACTGAACGACTCGTAAAGGTGAGGACATAACATTAAGCTTGGGGAACTTATAACATGCTGGGAGGCTTCGCTCAAGCCATTTTGTTAAACTTCTGAAACTCCACACTAGTAAGTTTGAAAGCATTATCAGAGGGAGAAAATTAGAATTTGTTAATCATGTTACCCCAGGAATAGTACATAGATAAAGAAGTATAAACTATCAATATGGATTCTGAGGAGGAAATCTGAAAGCGCAACTGACTTGGGCTTATTGCACAATTTATAAGCAAAGCATGATAAGGCACTAATTGGATACTTTCTTGCTCATTTACAACTTCATAACTAACTGTGGGGACTATTTAAAAAAGTACTATCCGCAAAGAATTGAGTTTGATTGCTCTAATACCTTGAAAATAAGGCGGGGATACCCCGAATATGGTAAGATGAGAATCCGTATAAGTTTCTCAACGAACCTTTCTATAGCACAATCTAAGACTTGAAAGAATAGAGACCTTTCCTAAATACCTTGTACCCTTTCGAAGAAAAGCACAGACGTCTCCATACCATTCTGCGAGACTCTACTAGACACGTCTTTATAGATACCCTAGGACACTTGAAATCTGTGCTCTGATACCAAGTTTATAACACCCCAAAATTGGGTCCCAAGATGTCACACGGTGCTTAGGGGCATAAGTGAACCTAAGCTAACCCTTCTACTGGCATAACTCATAAGCAACTGAATAAAATGCTCAAGTCTACATGAGATCAACGAAAACATAGAACTTATCTAAACTTGATCAATACAATTATGAACATTACAAAGTTACAACTCTACTTTTACAAATGAAACTAAAACTGAATACATCAACTTCTACTGACTGTCTATAAAGCCTCTATTGGTACTGACTTCAGATAGATAGGTCATGAATCCCAACTACCTAATCTCAATACGACTAAAGTAAGAAAATACGATACTTCTCGAACTATATAACTGAATCAATCCCTCGAATCAAAAGGACTCATCACCTGCTGACTGGAAGCGGTAAACTGACTGAATGCGGTATCTGCGCTATAACTTGTACCTACATTATAAGGCATTGAAGCATATAGAAATATATGGGGGTTTGTACTTTAAAGAATGTACTGAGTATGTGGTGGTGCAATGCAACATTATAAATAATATCATAAATGATTATGAAAAATCATGCATGCTGATGATAACGACTTTCTTTTCTTGAATTAATTAAAGTATATTCCTTGAAACTCATCATTAGTAATGCAAGCATTATATATATCATAAATCATTATACTCAACTCAAACTCTTTAAATCATCACTTAGAGTGACTCGGTAACTCATGAAACTTGAAATCTTATGGACTTGGGAGTTTTTTATAATGGACTACATCATATGAGCCGCATGGTGTCCAATGTTTTTCCCTCCTTAGGAGAGAAACCCACCTTGGCAAGGGTGTTGTACTCTTTCCAAGGAGTACAACCTTAATCTCATTATCACAATCCCATACTCGGCCTTTGGCCCACAATTATCAACATCAATCCTACGGTGGCACATAGTTTTGGGGAAATAACACATTTCTCGCTCGGTGCTAAATACTCTTCCCAGACTCATCTCAGAACGCGTTAAGAAATCTACCTTAATTAATATCAACTCATGGGTCTACAATAGAGACCAAAACATAAATATATATATATATATCTCGTCGGTAAATCATATACAACTGTGGATTCCTAACTCGACTCAAAATCAAACAATCTTTATCAAAATTAAGATGTATCAATTCATTAAGTCATGATAACATCAATAACTTTGAGGAAATATCAAGATTTATTATAACAACTCAATCTCATGAATCAATATACTCGATAATCCAATTTGTCATAAGGAGGCTTAAAGCTTGACACATGTCTTGAAAGCACTTGAAGTACCAACTCATGGTAGAAACATGAAATTCACAATATTAAATATCAAGTCATAATTTGGAAGTTGTAAAATACTCATGTATCAAAAACTTCAAGAAAACATCATCTCATAATAACAATATTCAACTCATGGTATAAGTTCTTAATTTAAGGAATAAAATGATGAAATAGTCATGTGTATCAAGATTGATACACATGAC